>NC_056739.1:431704275-431864275 GCF_019279795.1 Protopterus annectens
CTGTAGTGTTAAATCTGCTTAAAGGGCTTCCCCACCCACAGGTTTTATACTGTTTTAGTTAAAACTAAATTAAAACATTACCATATTTTACTTTAACAGTGCAACTTTTCTCTAGAGAAAGCATATAAAGCCCATAACAATGAAATTAAATGTTGTGATTCACCTCATGTAGTTAAGAGTTCAAAGAGCTTGTTTTTATATCCCTAAAAATTCTACCTAATTGATTGTTTTTGGTAGAAAACCATCTGTGTGGTTAGTAACCGTATTCCATTAAAGTACCTGAATGGTTGAGGCTCCTCTTTTCATCCTTGCCACACTTGGGCTCATTCCACTCTTCTACCCTACCCCTAATTCTCACGCACCCCCACATCATCTACACTTATTCTCCGCTAAGCTGCACCCACCATATTGCCATCAATCACAAATCAGCTTATGATCTATACTTTTGCCCCTCCTTCACAAATCTACTAACCACTTCAAGGTTGCCACCTTTGCAAAATTCCAAAGAGGGTCATTTTATGTGGAAATGTGGCATTTTGGAGGACAAACTATACCCACAGCCTGTGCAAAACACCGATCTTTAATTTTTGCCAATATAAAAGTTATTTGTGTAGCATTTGAGTTGTTTATGCTGTTTCCTACAATATTTAAGTGTTTCTGATTCAAAATATTTGTTTTACATAACTATTGAACAAAACATAGGAAACATTTTTGTCCTAAAATGTAAGGACATTTAACATTTTTTTTGTTTGTTTTTTTTCCCCAGGAGCTGTCCTGCACAAATATGGACAGGTGGTAACCTTACCACTTACTACCTTTCTTCTTTCTATCAGGACTTCACCCAACCCACAGTAACTCAAACCCTTTCCAGGCCTCCATCACGATCCTGTTTATATTTTCACTAACAGAACACTCGTATAATAGTTGGCATGCTGTTCAAAGTACTGTAGTTCACTTTCCTCCTTTGTCTAGCCCACATAACTAGCTGTCTTACACCTCTCAACAGCAGTCTTATACTCAATGCTCAGTCCAGTTTTCTCAAATGGCAAATGCTCTCATATTTCATATCGCTATAGCCCAAAACCTTTACAACCTATCTCACATCCATCTTTTCAAACAAACGTATATGAAAGTAACTAACCCAAACCATAAACTAGTCACAAAGAACAAATTTAAAACCAAGTGGTATTGTATATTTCAGCTATCCATACCCAGTCTGTAACTATGTTATGATATTCACCCCAACTCAAGTCCAACCACTACAGCCTCTCCAATAATGCCCCACACAGGCATTCATAACGTAACATCTGACTCGTAAATCAAATGTAAAATTTATCATCATTAACCTTAAAAACAACTGTAACAAAGTAACTGAAGTGCATACTTTCATATCTCATTACAACCCTGACATCCTTGCTATCACAGAAACGTGGCTAAAACCCAAAGTAAAAGACATTGAAATCCTCCCTTCAGGGTGGTATCCTTTGAGCAGACTATATATCAAAAAATGCAGTTGGGTAAGGTATTATATACCTAAAACACCTGCACATATCCCTTCGTCAAAATAAAGCATCCTTCATTCAATAATCCAGAGATTCTGATTGCCTTATTCAAGCTAAACACCTGTAAGACCATATGTCTCATAGCATTATATATTCTCACTGGCAATAATATCAGCACAGCAGAGGGCATACTATCATGTGCATCTACTAATACACCATAAAAAAACATCATCCTTGTGAGCCTTAACATAGACTGGAACCAAACTGTATCTTGGACCCCCACTACCAGTATTAACCTGTATGTTTTCTCTTAGCGCATAAATACACCAAAAGGATATAAAAATCCCTCCTCTAAGGCCTCTACTCTAGACTGGATTCTCTCAACTAAATCCAGTAATATCTATAACTATGGCACACTATCTGACAACCTAAGTAACCACCTGCCTAGTTTTGCTAACAGGCTTGTATGCAATTCAGTACAACATCATGCATACAAGAATGTGCATAACCTATCCAGTTTTAATGTAGACAATTTAATCTCCACACTGAAGCATTGCAATTGGAATATGTTAAAAAATCTTTCTTTAGATGAAGCCACCTTCAAATGTAACAAAACCTTCACCAATATACTGAACAAACATGCTCCCATCAGGAGAAAAAGAGTTAAACTTAATCCAACAACATGGTTATCTATAACAGTTGGCAGCTAATTGTAGTTAAAGACAAGGCCTGGAAAGCATGAGACACCAACAAATCACAGGAAAAAAAACTCCTACACTACAGACAGATAAGAAATAAAAGCAAACACAGTATAAGGCATAAAAAAACTTCAGTACTTTAACTTACTTCAGGCACACCAAAATAATCCCCAAAAAATCTGGTCATCAGTCCAAAATCTACTAAATTCCAACCAAAGTCAACAACCCACTCCCTCCCCAGAAGACACTTCATTAACAGTTGCTAATAACTTTAAGAAACACTTCCTTCAAGCTGTAACCTCACTTATCAAAGACAACCCCCACCATCAAACCAACCCAGCTCCACCCACAAAACCCCACGTAAGCCCACTTCTCACTCAAACCTGTCCCTATCATCACCATAAGAAAATATCTCCTAAAATTAAAAACTATAAGCATGCAGTCCTTATGCTGAATTTATAAAGGATTGCCATATTCAATATATATGCTAATAAACAGATCTATTCTAGAATCTGATGTCCCAGCCATTTGGTAGAAGGCCTACATACTTCATAGGTTCATAGGCAGGTACTAGGCTATTGGCCCTAGGACCTATACAAGCCTAGTCAAAAATGTACCCTGGCTTTTGCCACCCAAGAAAATTATTTTCCTGTGCCCCTGTCAAGCAGAACCACAGAAGTGATCCCCAGGGTGAATTTCCTATTACCCATCCAATCATCAAGATTTTTGTTGAAGATTGCTAATGAGGAGCTCTGTTTGACATAGATAGGTAGTCTGTTCCAGAGTATGGGAAGTCTCTGGGACAGGAACCTATCCCTCCAGCATGTTCTGTTTATTGTGGTGACAAGGTTTAGGTCCCTAGAGCGTATAGCTCAGAGGGATTGGGATTTCTTTAAGTGGAGCATGTCCAACTTTCTCTTCAAAAAGGAAGACCCTCTGCTGACTACTCCATTTTCAGACCAATTGCCATTCTGTCACCATTGTCTAAAATATTAAAAAAGGTATCAATTCTCAACTGCTGCAATACCTAACCATAAGCAATCTTCTCTCCCCCACAGAGCATGGTTTTCGCCCCAACCATAGTACCACTACTGCCCTACTTTACTTTGCTGATACCATTAATAAAAACAGAAATACCAGAAACCTAGTAGCTTCCTTATTTCTAGAATTGTCCAAAGCATTCACCACTGTCAGTTATCATGAACTATTACTAAAGCTTTCCTCCTTAGGTCTCGCCCCCTCCATAATTAAACCCCACCTGTTTAACATATTTATAAATTATCTACATTCTGCTTCTAAGCATGACACTCTTATACAATATGCAGATGACTCTACACTGATATGTACAGCATCTAACCTACAAAAACTTCAAGAAATTACGCAAAAATCCTTTAAGTCCATAGAATCTTGGCTAGATAAGTGACAACTCCTACTTAATCCCCAAAATGAAACTACTCGTTTTCATCCCTAAAATATTCTCCCAAAGCAAAACTCTTGTCAAAATAACTTCAGTAAAGAAAACTCTGATTGAACAGGTTCCTAACAACAAACTCTTAGGGGTCACTATTGATGACAACATGAAATTTGACCTACAATTCCAAACTATTATTAAAAAACACCAAAAGCTTATATAGAGCAAAACCCTACCTAATAGACAGAACTAGAGAAACCATAGCTTATGCCTACCTCCTATCTATCCTACTGTATGCCTCCCCACTCTTTACTAACCTACAAACTTCCACAAAAACAAAGCTGGAACAATGCTACAATAAAATAGCTTGCTTTTCTGAAATTGCCCCTTTAGAGCTCATCACTGCTCTCCCTTTAAACAACTAAATTTACTGAACTCCCACATCACCACCACTATAGTCAGCTCCTACTAACTCGTACTCTAATATACTACCCTGATAAGTGTCCGGCACTAAAAGGCATATGTCTACACTGCCAAAGCTCTTCTTACTAAAGCCAGACTAATTCTCTCCGTCACTAAATCCTAAACTGCATTGGGAACCTCCTTACTCTCAAATTCTGTAGCTACTCTCTGGAATGTCCTCCCACATACTCTCAGGCTTCCTGAAAAACAGCAGGTATTCAAAAAATATCTGATAGAGCACTTCTCAACATCCTGGTTCTGTAGCTGTACATCTCCAGGGTAAGTACAACATATCTGCTTTCATCTTTCTCTTCTCTTCTTTTCTCTTCTGATATATCTGTCCCGTCCTTTACTCTGTTACCAACTATCACGCTGTCTTCACCCACCCCACCTTCTACTTATGCCTCTTTTAACTCTTTTACCAGTCATTTCATTTATATATCAAAATTAAATGAACATTTTACTAGTAAATAACTCTGTAGTCTTTAGTGTGACATCTATCCTACTGCATAGTTATTTATTTATCTGTATCTGTATAGTGTATAATTAAGAAGCCTTACTACTGTATGTATATTTACTATCTTATCTATTTTGACATTCTAAAATTTATTTTAATTGTATTCTGCCTGACATTGTTGATATCATGTAACCTAAAAGATTTTGATTGGACTGCAAGTACTTGGCACTTTTTTCCCCAGGTCTCCTCTGAAAAGGGGCCTTCACGCCTAACCGAACCTCCCTGATCAACAAATATAAAACAAATACATTTCTTCTGTAGAGGTGGTAGAAGAGTCTGTTTTCATGTCATATTCTGAAGTGAAAATATCTTTGTGTCTTGCTTTTTTCTAACTATTCTGTCCTTTCCTTCCCCCTGTCTTTTCTATCACTATTCTTTATTTCTTCTGACTTCTCTAACTTCCTGTGATTGGAATTCTCTTTTTAATACTTTTTTCCCTAAGAATTTTAACAGTCCCAGTAAGATATGAAGTCGACTTTTAAAGTAACTTTATCAAACACCAGATAACATTCATACACTTGAAGATCATGCTCCGACCCTAAGGAGAGTAAGTACTGGAGTGTGGCAGAACCTTCAAACACATTTGTTTACTGATCTAGGATAGAAGATATAACCTTACCTCCTTCAACATCCTAATGAAGAGTCTTAAGTGCAGTGACCAATAAAAAGTAAGTGTTTATGTTGTGAAACATGTTAATGAAATGAATACTCTGTTCCATTGGAATTGCTTCTCCAGTGCAGACAGAGAGACCAGAAGTTTCTCTGGCACTAAGAAGTACCAAAGGCAACGAAAACAATGCAGTACATATATTAAGTGTTTTTTTGCCAGCTGTGTCAGCATCTTTGAAAGTGTAAGAACTGTGCTGGTACTTGCAGAGAACAGAGTTATTGCTAGAAATATCCACCTAATATCACAGGAAAGCAGAAGGTATATAAATCTCTAGAGTTATAAATTACTGTAACAGAGAACTCAGTTTCCCAAAGATTAGGTGTGTCTGTCAGAGACATTTTCAGGATATGCTAGGGGCAAACCAAGCACTTTGCCCTGTGTAACTGGCTTATTTAACTTGCTTGTCGATAACTTGCCCACAGTTCTCAACCAATCAGGGACAAGTCTCAACAGAATTGGGAATAAAATCCAAAAGAATCAGGACAATCAGGGACTCTTAAAATATTAGCACTATTAACTTGAAACAGTGACAGCATAAGACTATGCGAATTGCTATATATTTTTCTGAAGTAAATTAAGTCTATATTTCCTAATTATTGTCATTATTTATTACATGTAATTCACCATCTCTCCTCCAAAGGTTACCAGTTTTAGGATGGATTAAGAGGGAGAGAGCTCAAATTTGAACCAAAATCAGGGACAATTGAGAGGCATGTTACTTGCTTTTGCTCTGGGTCATCCTCTCCCAGACTTAATAAAACAAGCTTAGCTTTTGTATTTGATTAAACTATTTAACCAAACATTCCATAGCTTCTGATTCCACATGCTTCTGGAGGCTCAGGTCCCCATTAGCACTTCAGTGTAAAGTTAAAGATTCAGGCTGGAATCCTCTTGCACCTTGCTTACCTACCATGTCAATTAACTTTCTTTAGTTGTAGAAGCAAATTGTCTTGCAACTTTCTTTAGTTCCCTGATTGCCTCTAAAAGGGAACTTATAAGTCTACTGCTCCTACCTGGCTGTAAAATTTAAATTAACTAATTAATTTCCCAGATATGAGATTGTCATCTGACTCATTTACACAGTACAACATGCCTTAGCCAAACTTACACAATTCTGAATCAGTGAGGATACAGAAGACAAGCACCCTAATATAAACTGTTGTTTCAGGAAATACTCAAAATCACTATATACAGCAAACAACTGAGCACCTATATATCCTAATTCTTTAGGCAAATAGTCAGCTTACTTTGTTTTGTTCCTGTGCAGCAGCTATTAAATTCAGCAACATACAAATGATTTACGGGATAGAGAAGCCTAAGAATTCTAGTTCAGATGACCGATTTCCACAGTTTTGCATGCAAACTATACAAATAGATGCTGTGGAAATCAAATACAGGTCTACAGAATGCTTTAACTATTGGAATGTATTGTTTCCCACTCATCCTCCTGCATGTTGTTTTGCTTAGACATACCTTCTCAGGAGATGCTACATGTTTAGGTGCACACATTAAGAGTAGCCATAAATCCATTGTTGCATGCTTAGTTACATTCATTGTTTCATACTGGGCCACATGTGAGCCTTATGTGTGACATGAGCATGCATATGTAAGGTCCATGCACACTGAGTCACAAATATGTAGGGAGGGGTTTATGAAGCTTGTTGCAATAGTGTAACAGTAATAAAGTAAAATTATGGAACATGCGGCACAGACAATACATACTGCAATGAGAAGCTGAACAAAATGTCGTTCTTGCAATATAATAGTACATCATGGAACAGGGACAGTAATAGGTCCCCAGATCACTAGTGTGGCCCCAGAAATCAAGCTTCTTTTGCAATACTGTCTTTGGAATGGTACTTTTATATCCAATTTTTATTGTTTTTTTTTTACTGGTCTTTGATAAATGAGAAAGACATGCTCAGCTGGATTATCAAAGTTCTGCAAGCACACACACACACACACACACACACACACACACACACACACACACACACATACACATTAATAAATGGATATGCAAATTGATCTGGTGGACTCTTTCTAACCATAACCCAGAAGATGCAACAAATAAGTAGAGGTAAGTAAAGGATTCAGATTAAGCAGAGTGAGGTACACCGGGCAGTATTCCAAAGACTGTATAATGAGTACCAGTCCCATCAAAAGCAAGTCTGTAAATTGTAAATTACACTTGTTTGTTACAAGAGACATCAGTAAAAATTGTGTGTGTGTGTGTGTGTGTGTGTGTGTGTGTGTGTGTGTGTGTGTGTGTGTGTGTGTGTGTGTGTGAGACAGGCAGCCAGATACAGAAACAGACTGACAGAGAAAGATGTGTGGGTGGATGACTCAAGTGTTCGTTTACAATGAAAAAAATGCATTGCTACAGCCCCCTTTCCAGTATAACTGTATAACAGAAGTTTCAAGCCATAACCCAGTGAAACTCTCATATCTGACATGCTTATGGCGATTACCCCATTCAGGCTATACTACCTTGTCTGTTAGTACTTAATTTGCAAACAAAAATATATGTTATTGAAAGAAGTGGAATGTGTTCTTTATTTGAAGAGTGAACACTAGGCATGTTCATAAGAGCTGCTGCGGTATAATGCAATCATTATATAACAGACCTTGGCTGTTTCCTCCTCTTCTCCACACAC
This sequence comes from Protopterus annectens, assembly GCF_019279795.1. Lineage (NCBI taxonomy): Eukaryota > Metazoa > Chordata > Ceratodontiformes > Protopteridae > Protopterus > Protopterus annectens. Next base: position 431,712,193 of record NC_056739.1, read on the forward strand.
AGCACTGTTCCCTTTTCTGTTTTACCATGATGTGCTCCACTTTTCTTTCTTTCATATGATTTGACATCTGACCCCATTCTCAATGCTCTGCTAAGCTCCCCATTCATCCTGCTTTGCCAAGAACCATGGCAACATCAAAGGAATGATTTTTTTTACACAGTATCTCAGCTTTTCTCTTTCCTTGACTGTTTCAAAATTCACCCTTAAGTTTTGTCCCCACACCCCACCCCAACCCATCAATGACAGTTTTCTATTATAAGGCAATTAATAGAGGTGCACATCCATCTTGACTTTAGCATGTCTTTAAGAACTATTGCTTCATTCTCCTTCTAAAAGAATTGCAGATTTTTACATCATTGCTTCATTTTTTTTTGTTTTCTGTCAGTAGCTCACAACCACAGAAATATATATTTATAGACTAACTTACTTATTTACATTTGCTGGCAGAAAATGTCCTACTGTGATAATCCCATTTTCACTAGAGTCCCAGGTAGAAAATTTCCAACCATACATAAATCACAGCTAGTGACAAATAAACATATATAGCCATGATACATTATTCCATGTGTACAGAGATAAACTGAAAAATATAAATTTAGCTTTGTAATTACAGTTCATACTTACTAGTAAACAAAACAAACAAGCAGCAGTATATAAACTGATAGAATACATACAGTAAACTCTCAGTTGGAACTCAAGCAACAGGCACTCTCAAGCAACCAGAAAAAAAAATCGAAAAAATACAGTACATTATTCTCCCGTTCGATTCCCGGCTGGAACGCCTTCTGGGTGGAGTCTGCATGTCCTCCCTACGGTCGAGTGACGTCTAAAGACATGCAGGTAGGTGCGTGCGTGAATGGATGTGCCTTCTTTGAAGGTTGGGCGTCGGGCTGGCAACTCGGCACTGTAAAAATCCACTCTCAATCATTAGCGGACTGGAGTTCCGCTGTGGCAACCCCCTAACCGGGAGAAGCCGAAAGACCAGATGAACAATTCAATTCAATGTTCATGTGTTGCACTTTTTGCTTCCCCCCTAGCCAGGCTTTTAATTACTGTATTTCAATATTAAAATCAAGTCAATACAGTGTTTATGTATGGTATGGTATAGTATAGGGCACAGTATTAGTCAGGTCTATTTTTAATAGTAACTCTCAAGCAACCAGATAACTATAGTTATCCTGCATACACCAATCCCCATGGGTGTCGGTTAACTGAGAGTTTTCTGTATTTTGATAACCTAATACAGCTCAGTTCTATGTACTAATAAGGATTTGAATTTAACTTAGATTTGCCAGTTAAAAGTTCAAGAATCATAACTACAGTCCTGGGAACAGTGAAGTTTTACTTGTGAATATGAGCATATACACTAATTCTAACTCTTAGACTATTCCTCTGTTCCAGGGCTTAACAGTCTCAGGGTTAATACAGCAAGTGAAAGTAGTCCACTTATGCTGCACTGACAAGGTCTAAAAAGGGCTGAAACATACATGTCTACAGCTAGTTGGGTTTACATTTATTGGCCTGAATGTATCCATAAAGACTTAAAAAGTAAAAAGTCATGAACATTTAGAAGCTATTTAGCTTAAACACTGTTTTATAAGTGTTTATGAGGTGAAACATGTTAATTGTGAAAAGCCTTTTCTATTGCAATAGTTGTACGGTTCAAATCCTGGCAAGATGTTGTTTTCTGGGCTTAAAATGGCCCTTTAAGGTCATTAGCCTAGTAATTAACTATGAAGGGGTGTGAAGGGTGCTTCATCCCCCCCAACACACACACACACACACACACACACACACACACACACACACACACACACACACACACACACACACACACACACACACACACACTTTAAATGCACAACAGCAAATATCAGAATTCACTGGTATTCAAGATGAATTTTACTTTAATATTCAGTGTCAGAACACAGCGTTGAGTCATGCGATTTCAGTAGGGAAGCAAAGGTAAAGCATTAATAGAAACAGCATAGAACTGACACATGGAAATATCTGTGGAAAAAAAATTGGTTGGCCAATAGCATACATTTCTTTGTTAACTGTTTGGATGCCCAGAGGGGATATTTCACACTAGCATGTGAGATTCCACAGGACAGTTAACACCTCCAGCCACTGCAAAGAACTTGTTTTCATGTTACCATAATTAATCTCATTGTTACTAGAATTGTTGCTGCTTCTAGGATGTCATGCAATATTGAGATATTTCAAGTAATAATCAATTTCCAGCAACACTTAGAGGACATGTAGGAAATAATCTTAACTCTTGGGACAACTATTACTGTTATGTTCTTTTTTTTTTTTGTTAGTGTACAAAAGACTAAATCATGGTTTCCCTGCACAATTATTAGCCTAATATTGTTCCATCTATTTAGCATATAGTCTTTTCATTAGATACCAAAGAATAATCCATCTTGTTTGTTTCATTGCTTATGTCTCCACTAGCTTTTCTCACAGTGATGTTTATTTGTTTATATTTTAACTAGTCTGGTAAATTGGGCCCAGAAAGCCTGTGTTCAGAGTTCACTAAGGAGATTTAAAACCCAGCCAGAGTACACCAAAGGTGGCGAAACATGAACATGCAGTAACACCAAAAGACTATTTGTTATAACAGTAAACCAGCAAATGATTTGTGTATTAATCAATGTCTAACTGAAACACAAACACAAATGCAATGGAGGAGTAAAAAAGTGTATAATAAAGCTATGTTCAATGAGAGATCTACACACAAAGCAAAGAACTGGTTGCAAAATATAATATAATATGGTAGAAGTCATGAAATGTAAGGAAAGACACCAGAAGGCTAAATTGAGAAAGAGAGAGATGGTGTCAACAGAGTGCAATGAATAACCACAAGCAAGAAAAACAGCAGCACTTAGTGTATTAGGCAGAAGGAAGTTCAAATGGGAGCACTTGGTCTCAAAAGTGAGAAACTGAGATAAATAGATACATGGGTAACACTGTGGTTTGTAGTCTAAAAAAGGGTAAGTGGGGTGTTTTAGACAAGGGGTCATTACAAAAATAAGGAAGCATTATCTAAAATATTTGAAGCAGTGGCTGGGATTAGAGAATAAACAGCAAGGAGTAGCACAGGCCAAGTAGCTATGTCGCATAAATGTTCATATCAAACTGCATAACGATATACAGCTGTCATACTTCATGCTAAGCAATATGGCATAATACAATGTAAGCAGAATTCAGTGGTGCCAGCTCATACCTCTCATCCTATAAGTGCAAGAAATATGGACAAAGCTTAACAAAATGGGGGAACAAAGGCCCAAAAATAAAGGACATATTTTAAATATTGCTCTTATAAACTTAGAAAGTTGTTTTAACATACATTTCTGAAGGATATGAAGTCTGAAACTCATATATAAGCCATTATTTAGTGACTTCATTCCTCAGATCATCCCAGTAATATACCAGAAAACCACAGATTTTAAGAGGATAAGACCAAACGTATGAGCCAAAAATTTGGGACATTTTACGAAACTGTAGACAGTTGAGAGGTATGTGCCAGCTAGATATAATGGTTAAACTTAAAGCAGTAACAAGCCATATGAGACACTGTAAAGCATTATGCAAATGGGCATTGTGTAGTAGCATAAAAAAAAAAAGCTAAACCAGCAGCACTGGCAAATAAAGTACACAAATAGACATGACATTGCACAGAATATGCAGACAATAATGTGTAAAGCAAATGCTCCACGAACAGTACAATGAAAATACAAATTAATAAAAAGTTTTTTAACAACATAACAGAACAGTGATACAAACAGACCAATAAAATAAAAGAATTCTGTAAACAAGAAGGACAAAAAACAGTACCATAAATCAGAATACAAGTTTTATCATCAAGTCTTCTTCTTCTTCTTGTTTTAGCTGTTTCTGTTAGGGGTTGACACAGAGGATCATCTGTTTCCATTTCTTCCTGTCCTCTGCATTTTGCTCTGTCACACCAACCACCTCTGTGTCCTCTCTCACCACATCCATAAACCTTATCTTAGACCTTCCTCTTCTCCTCTTACCCTGGCAACTCCATCCTTAGCATTCTTCTTCCAATATACCCAGCATTCCTCCTCAGCACATATCCAAACCAACAAACCAATGCAATCTTACCTCTCCGGCTTTGTCTCCAAACCATCCAACCTGAGTTGACCCTCTAATATACTGATTCCAAATCCTGTCCATACTGATTCCTAATCCTGTCCATCCTCATCACACCCAATGCAAATCTTAACATCTTTAACTCTGCCACCCCCAGCTCTGACTCTTGTCTTTTTGAAAATGCCACTGTCTTCATCCCATATAACATAGCTGGTCTCACTACCCTCTTGTAGACCTTCCCTTTCACTCTTACTGTTACCAGTCTGCCAGTTTGTCACAAATCCCTCCTGACACGCTTTTCTAGCCCCTCCAACCTGCCTGTTCTCTCTTCTTTACCCCTCTTCCACACTCACCATTACTCTGAACTGTTGATCCCAAGTATTTAAACTCATCCACCTTCACCAGTTCTAATTCCTGCATCCTCACCATTCCTCTATCCTCCCTCTCATTGACACATATATATTCTGTCTTAGTCCTGCTGACCTTCATTCCTCTTCTCTCTAGAGCATATCCCTACCTTTCCAGGGTCTCCTCAACCTGTTTCTTACTCTCACTACAGATAAACAATGTCATCCGCATACATCAAAGTCCACGGGGACTCCTGTCTGATCTCATCTGTCAACCTGTCCATCACCATTGCAATAAGAAAGGGCTCAGAGATGATCCTTGATGTAATCCCACCTCCACCTTGAACGCATCCATCATTCCTACATCAGACCTCAACACTGTCACACTACCCTCATACATATCCTGTACCACTCTTACATACTTCTCTGCCCCTCCCAACTTCCTCATACAATACCACAGCTCTTCCCTAGGCACCCTGTCATATGCTTTTTCTAAGTCCACAAAGACACAATGCAACTCCTTCTGACCTTCTCTATACTTCTCCATCAATATTCTCAGAGTGAAATCATATCTGTAGTGCTCTTTCCTGGCATGAAACCATACTGCTGCTCACTAACCATCACCCCCTTCTAAACCTAGCTTCCACTACTCTTTCCCATAACTTCACGCTGTGACTGATGCTTAGCATAAACAATGTGATGACAGATATAAAATGCAGGCTATTATGTTACAGGAAGCAAACTGCACAGTAAGCCATGCAAATACAGGTGTAAAAATCCAGCTAGGGTCTAGTAAATGACAGATAGGGAAGAGATATGTGATATGACAATGAATGCTTCAGTGTGGCCATACAGTTGCACATAACATACCACACATAAAAGATGCTAAGGCACAGCCAATCACAGGACAGCAAAAAAAAATAAAAAGAATAAAAATCTTATATTCACGCAATGGAAGAAGAAAGTGATGCTCACAATAATATGTGCAAAGTTCAGCCATGATCTTACATGGCAAAGAGGGAGTCATGCTCAAAATATATCCAACACAGTGTCATTTGTTGCATGCAGTATAAGAGACCACACCCTAACAGTAAAAGCAGGCTAATGCAGCATAACAGTGCTGGTCTGTGTGTACAGTGCACACACTTAGTTCTATGGTCCATGGAATCTTCAAGGTTTACCCCCATTTTTTCCACTTACAGATATGAGCAAGGTCATATCTGTAGATCTGTAGTATGTATAGAACAAATCACAGCTGTGTCTCATGCTACAGTGCTGTTGTTCAAAGGACAATATACTCCACAAGAGACATCAGGTACATGAAATGTTTTTGATTGGAAACAAATTCAGTGGAATAGTGAAAAAGTATGAAATGGCATTTCATAAGCGATGTGCAGGAGGACAGCTGAATGACAGGTAAATAACTTGACATTTGCAATTGATAATCCAGCCAGAGACAAGAGAAGACAGGGCCAAATGGGAAGGGAGCAGGGCAAAGCAAACAGACAAAACAAATATGGGAACAGTACTGAACAACAAGCTTTTGAAATGAAGTGGCAAGTGCTGTTGCAGATTGTCTGGAGTGTGGCTGTGTTTTTCTTGATGGCGGATGTGAAATGGGTGTCCATATTTTAGCTGAGAGAGAACTCCTTTGCTGCTGGCTGCTCTGACAGGTTGAGATAGAAAATGAGAAATCTTTTAGACCCAGAAGAAGAGGAAATGTCTGTGTGGAAATAGAAATTTAGAGACTGAGCCATAATCATAGGTATCTGAATGTGGAGGCTGTTTCTATAGTATGGTTGTACAAGTCAAAGATAGTTAAAGAGTCTGTGAAATTCCAAAAAGCATAGTTTTTGTCTAGGAGGGAATTCAGTAGTAGTTTATGGTTTATAAGCCTTTGGTGTAGCTCGTATTAGTCTCCTGGAGCTGGGATTGAATGTTGGTGTGAGAGTGATTTGATCAATAAATGATAATGTATATGTAGAGAATGAGTGGAACATGGAGGAAGTCACAAGGAAGTTTGTTAATGAATATGGAGAAGAGGGGGGGAACAAGAAAGGATTTTAGTGATACACCTGCGATAATAAGTGCAGATTCTGATTAGAAAGATCCTATTTTAACTCTAAAGTGTCTGTCAGTGAGGAAGTTTTTAAATCAGAAAGTGATGTTTTGGCTGATACCAATTTCATTTAATTTCTTTAGAAGATAGTGGTCTATGAGGTGAATGCCTTAGTTAAGTCTATGACTATGGCATCTGTAGGTAGACCTTTATCACTGATTTTCAGACTGTCATTGGTTAGGGATCCAAGTGCTGTCATAGTACTTCATCCAGGCCAGAATCCATGCTATTTGGAGTACAGCAGGTGGTACTTCTGTATGCAGTGAAAAGCTGAGTGTGGGCCATTATTTCCTAGTAGTTTATCAAGCGTTTGGGTGATGGATATTGGATTGAAATGAGAGCCCTATTTAGGGTTCCTTTGCATATGGTAGGGTTTACTTAGAGGAGTATTCCAAATATGTGGAATGATGTAAGATGTAGATTACATATATGGGTGAGAAAAAGACTTGGGTGATATCTGCAGTGATGTATGAATTAGGGGGTTATGTTGTCTGACCCAGGAGTGGTATAGGTGGGAATATTTTGAGTAGGGTAGACATTTCTTAGTGATGCATGCATTTGAAATGGAAGAAGGGGATGAATTTTGGTGAAGTTGGTTATTCATGACCTATAGGGAGTGTGGAGTTTATTGATGGGAGATTCTTAAATTCTTAATCTTCTTGGGAAAATTTTGGTGTGCCACAATGAATGATGTTTGTAGACAGGATGTCACGAAGACATTTTTTATATAAACTACCCCATCTCCACATTGTCCATGCAGCTGCTCCTGTCACTGGTGGACCCTCTTTTTTCTTTTACCCCATTCAGCAGCATTTGTAAAACAGTGTTTGAAATATGCTAATTAATGTAATGGCCAAAGACTTGCACCTGCTATAAAGCTGTTGTAATATGTCTAGGACAGAAGTGCATGTGTAAGTTTGCAAATAGATAGGATTCAGTCTGTTTGGTCAAATGTTCAAATAATTGCCCCATGAAGTGAAGGCACACTTTTGGTGAAATATCTGAATGATTGACTTGCATGCAGAAACAGGTTGTGCTGTCTAGAGCTGATTGCCCTTTCAAGGAGCTGCATGGCCATGAAGATGACATATATAAGTAAGGGAGTGTGAACAGGAGCGGCCTTAGGTCAACTGGTGCCCTAGGCAAAAGGGCTCCACGGCACCCCCCACTGCACCACCTGGTGCCCCTATCCTGGTCTACCTACACCAAATAAATATTGGAAAAGTGCCCCTGCTAGAGCGGCGCCCTAGGCGGCCGCCTAGTTGGCCTATGCCTAAGGCCGGCTATGAGTGTGAAGATAAAGCCCCCCCCCCCCAAAAAAAAAATTGCTGGTTTTATGTGTATATCTGTGAGCTTTACCATTGTCAAGGTCCAGGTCTGATCACTTTTGTATCTGTATAGGTATATGTATATGTGTGTGTCTATGTGTCTGGTTTAGTCTCAAATGTTGACATGCTAGGCAAGTCTTTTCAACATATTGAGTTTGCTATTAAGTAGTGCTATACAGTTTGGTGAATTTAATTTGTAGCTTTGTGATGGTGTGCTTTGTGCCTCTTATTTTATGGGTGGAAAAGAGGTATGTATGTATATATCTCTAGTATTATATCTGGAATCATTACAGGTTGAAAACATTTAACCATTTAACAGATGGCATTTTAGTCTTGACTGTATTTATTTTAATTAATTAATTAATTTGTTTATTTATTTATTTATTTATTTATTTATTTATTTATCTTTGTTGACCGGAAAAGTCAGACTGGGATAGATATCCTTTTTCAGCAGAGAGGCCCAGGGAGAAATTTTCCAATTTTCACATACATAGGCAATATACAGTGTATTTTAATTTTCTGCATTGTATATAATTTTATTTCAGTTACACATACATTTTTGCATACATAATTAGGTGTAACAAATGATTAATGGTAACTCTTTATCATACAATTTGTAATTATAGGAAGAGGACAAAATAAGAGATTACCTGTGCGTTTGTATAAAGTTGTAGCAGACAAATACAAAGAAAAACAAAAGGAGACAAAGACTGACACTTGGGTTGAAATTAGTAAGTAGTGGTACAATGAGGGAGAACAAGGATTAAGTAGGAAAAAGGTATTTAGTCAAATGTTTACAGCAGTAGATAGAAGGGAAAGTGTAATATGCTTCTGTGTATGATTTAGCCTCAAATGTTGCCATGCTAGGCAAGGCTTTTTAGCATTTCGAGTTTGCTGTTATGGTTGATATTTTGAACACTCAATTATTCTAACTATAATCAGACCATAACACCTTAACAAAAGGTATATGTCATTTAAAATGTGTTCCCCAGTACAGATATAAGATTAATATGAAGCAGGCTGGAGTCCGCTTACGTAGCCATATGGCTCCATCCACAGCTAGGATATGCAGTATTCTTCAGCGATGTCAGTAAGTATAAGTACATCACAGCTGTAACATTCCATGCTGTGTGCCACTCAGTGTGATGATAAACTGAGTCCCCATCTACCTGAGCTGATGGAAGCTCAGATGGATGTAAAAGATACCTGGGTACTGATCAAAAAGAGCAGGAAAAGATCCCCAGTGCCATGACCAAATTTCCCTTAGTTAGTAATAATCCAACTCAGTGCTCCAGTAAAAGAGGCCACTAGCCTAATAGGGCTAACTTGGTCAATAAACTGTAAATAAATAAACAAATTATGGATAAAGAATGGATTAATAATGAAATGTTTATTAAGAATGTTAACTTTAATACTGGAATGAGTACTGATGAAAAAGTATCCGAATGTTTCTTTTAGTTCTTAACAAGCTTGCAAATGCTTGACCACTCATACTCAAACCATACCCACTATAAAATGAGTGGTATTAAAACCTGTCAAATACAGTTGGGAAGCATGGCTAGGCTTAAAAGGGGCCTTTAGGGTCACTAGTCTAGTAATAACCTCTGACTGTAGAAGTCTGTGATCCTGTAAGGTCATAATGTATGCACCAAATATGTCTGTCTGTTATCATAGGTTCATAGGAGGATACTAGGCTAATGACCCTGGCACCCTTACAAGCCTAGCCAAGAGTTTATCCCCAAAAAAGAAACCTCAGTCAGCACCTGTCACCCCTGTCAATGAGGAACACAGGTGGAACCCCTGGGACAGATTTGTGGTTTCCCATTCACTCATCAAGGTGGCGCTTGAAAAGGGTAGCTAGGTACTCTGTTTGACATGTATGGGAAGTCTATTCCAGAGATGGGGCAGCCTCTGGGAGACAAGCCTGTCTCTCCAGCAGATTTTGTTGATGTTGCATATTAGATTCAGGCCTTTCAAGTGAGTAATGTGCAAGGAGTTAGACTTATGGATATGGAACATCTCTAGTAGGACAGGGTCTGAAATTGCCTTCTAGGCGAGACACAGAACACCCCTAAGCAATCTGTACAATACCGAGTTGAGTGATAGTGATTTGAGCATGTCCACATAAGACAGGTGTTGGAGGCCATGGATTCTCTTTGTGAGGTATTTATGTGGCCTTTCCAGTTGGTGCAAATATTTGGAGAGGTACATACCAAACGGGGGATTATACTCAATAATTGGTCTAATGAGGGAGGAGTATAGAGAGGCAATAACCTCCTTTTTTCTGGATGCAGTCCCTTTATTTATGAGAAGAACCAGGTAAAAGGTTTTTCTGACCACTGCTGTTACATGATGGTTGAATATGAGATTGTTGTCAACCTGAGTACCCAGATCTCTCACCACAGGTTGTGTCCGTAGGTGGTTGCCGTTGATGTTATAATCAGTAGTGGCCATGTTTTTGCCGAATGGTATGATGATACATTTTTTTGCAGTTAACTTGAGGCCATGACCTTGACACAAGTCATTAAATGCTGTGAGACCCTCTTGCAGTATGTTAACATCATGTGGGGAGTCAATGACAGCACCCAACTTATAGTCGTCTGCAAACTTGGTCAGCCACAGGCCTTTTGTCTTTGCCTGGACCTCTAAGAAGTAGATGCGAAAGAGTAGGGGGTCCCAGGACAGATCCCCTGGGAACTCCACTAGTGACAGGTCTGGTATCAGAGGTGGAGGCATCTATTTTGACCTTGTGGGTCCTGCAGTGAGTCAGTTGGCCACCCAGCTGATGAGATAGGGATTTATGCCAAGTTGTGTTAGCTTTTTGATGATGCCCAAGTTGGGAATTGTATCAAAGGCTTTGGCCAAGTTAAGGTAAACTGTATGTACTGACTTTCCCTCATCCAGGGCCTTGGTGACAGTCTCAAAGAAGTCAGCCAGATTCAGCAGGCAAGATCTGCCCTTGATGAATCCGAACTGGGTGGGGTCAAGTGCTTGGAGATTGCCTATGTCAAATGAGACAGACTGATGATCTGATCTCACCAGGGAAGAAGATAATATGGGAGTGGTGCAACGATTACCCATGTTGGTGAGAAGCAAGTCCAGAATGTTATCTCCCCTTGTGGGGGATGAGATGAGCTGGTCTAGAACATTAGAACCGATGAAGTCAAGGAATTGTTGGGTGAGTTGGGTGAGTCCATTAGTGCAGGAATAGTTTACCCAGTCTATGGTGGGGTAGTTAAAGTCACCAAGGATCAGGGTGTTAGGAGGTACCTTGATGGCGTCAAGTAGATCGAGGTAGGAGAAGTGGGTGACCTGAGTAATGAAGGGGGTCTATAGCTGGCTGTAACTTGGATGTGTGCCTTGTCAACTGTCAGTTGCACCTGGAGTAGTTCCAGTGCATCATGCTAGCAAACCTGTCCGGAGGTGTACCTGTCCTTAATGAAGATTGAGACTCCACCACTCTTAGTCTTCTCAACCTCATTTTGGGGTTGGAATGTGTGGAATGAAGTATAGCCTGGTAAGGCAGGAGTGCTCTCCGCAGCCCTGAACCAAGTTTACTTGACCATACAGATGTCGACATCTTCCAGTGCGAGAAGAACCTCCAGTGAGTGCATTTTCAGGTTAAGGCTCCTAGCATTAAGCAGCATAACCTTCAATTTGCTTTTTGACAAATCTTTTAAGTTGGAAGATTTGTCTTGAGACATTACCTAAAAAAGGCATAATGGGGGAGGCAAGAGCCTTGGACAGTATCTGGAATCCCAGGGGTGACAAGTGGAGGCCATCTCTGGCAAAGCATCAAGGCCTGTCAACCATGTCATCTCAGGCAGACATATGCTGGATCCCCTTGGAATGACACCAGAAAATAAGCCAATTGTTGAAGTCAATTGTTTTTTGATGGTATTAGGGTATCATTCTTGGTGAAGGTAGGATGCTGCTTAGGGCTAGGGTTATAACTGCCTGGAACGCATACTCTGAGAACTCATTCATGTCCCTCTTCATATTGTCCAGGGAGGTGTGTCTGAAGTCATTCACATCAACATGAACAATGACAGAGTCATACTTGTACCTGTTGTGGAGAGACTTAAGTGCATGTAGGATGTGGCAGATTTTGGCACCAGACAGATGACTGACCATGACCTTTTCCTTGTTGAGTCTGGAGAGGGGGACATTGGTGTGTTTCACAACTGATTCACCAATGACTAGAGTGTTTGGTTTATTGTTATGCCTTGTGGGCTGTGTTGGTATATAGTTTTTCCTTATGGGTGTGTTTGTGAGACATTGGTATGTTGTCTGCTGTATGTGATGTGTTTGGTGTTGTGCGTGGAATGTTTGTGAGTGTGCTTTGGAGGTCTCTGCTGTTTAGGTAAGCTTTTATTGATGACCTCTGCATAGGTGGGTGTGTGTTGTGCTTGGCTATGTGATGTGAGTGATGTAGTGTTTGTGCTGGCAATCTCCTCTTTGTCAGGAGTACTGACTGTGGCGAGAGATAGCATGGATTCTAGGTTACTGATGTAGATGCCTTTCTCACAAGCAGAAAAATTATGTGGTAGGAGAAGAGGGCTGTCAGTGAATATGAGGCAGTTGCTACACTGTCTCAGTATGCCCATGTCGACCAGGATGACAGGAGAAACTAATGGGAATTGTCCAGACATAGTGTTCCAAGTACTTGGGCAGACATATGAAGAGAGTGTAGACCATAAAAACCTTCTTAAATGTAAAGTAACTGGCCTGAAGCAAAAGTTCTAAAACCAAAACTAAGATGCTTAGAATCTTCTTCTTCTTTCGGCTTTTTCCCAGTTAGGGGTTGCCACAGCGGATCACCTGTCCACTCATGATTGGCAATGGAGTTTTACAGTGTCGAGTTGCCAGCCCAGCACCCAACCTTCCACAAAAGGCACACACATGCACACACTCACACCTAGGGCCACTTTAGAGTGTCCAATCCACCTACAGCATGTCTTTGGGATGTGGGAGGGAACCGGAGCACCCGGAGGAAACCCACGCAACCACAGGGAGGACATGCAGACTCTGCACAGAAGGCACCCCAGCCGAGGATCGAACCAGAGAACCTCTTGCTGTGAGGCAGCAACGCTAACTGCTGCACCACCGTGGCTGCCCAAAACTAAGATGCTTAGAATAACAGACAAATTTAATCAGGCTACAAACAAGCAGTAATAAATGCAGTGGAATAAAAGCACTTGAACACTTAAGAGCATTCAGCAAAGCAAAAATAAGGTAATAACATAGGAAGAACATAAATACAGTAGAAGAAGCTGAATAAAGTGTAATTTTTTTTTTTAGGTGAAGATTAAGTAACTAAGGGCGTTGCCCTTCCCAAATGCTCTCTCTGTACTCAGAAGACTGAGCTGATGAGATGGGACTGGGAGGAATGTCCAAAATCAAAGAAGCAAGGGGGTAGTCCTTCCCAAATAATCTCATTGTACTCAGTTGAGTGAGCAAATGAGATAAGAATGGGAGGAGTGACCAAAATCAAATTTACAGCAGGAGCGGGCAATTCCAAAGTCACCAAGTTTAAGAGTAAAACAACAATTGGGTGGGTGTGTGGCACCAAATGCAGACAGGCAGAGGCGAGCAATAAACAATGAAGCAAATCAATAAATGCAGTACAGTTTTATTAGCTATCACTGAAACAGAGCAAGTGCAAAAATGTATACTTATGTCAGCTTGGTATATCCAGATGGTTGTAGAATCCAATTCAGCCAGGTATTTAGCTATGTTATGATACTATTTATTTATTTATTTATTTATTTATTGGCATTTGATTACCAGGAAAGTCCACTGGGCCATGGAGAGCCCATTTTCAGTGGTGGCCCAGGGAGAAAAGCTCCAAGGTGTACATAAGCAAACATAATAGATTTTAAGACAATAAATAATAGTTACATATAATACATTTGCTTGAAATTTATATAGAGTAGACAAACAGGTGCAGAAGGGTTTTAATTACTGGAGAATAGGTATAATATTTACAGCAATGAAAAATTGGTTTGAGCAATATCCATAAGGCATAGTTAGATACAGGAATAAATGGACTATAAAATGAATGTGCTAAATTATAGTGAAGAGTAGATAGAAGGTAGTAGTAGTCTAGGAGAGATAGGAGAGGAGTGTAGAGGTAGCTTTAAGGAGCAAGTGTGGTAGCTGATAGGATTAAATTAGTGCAGAAGCTGAGAAAAAAAAGAGTATAGGCTGGGCATAGAAAAGGGATGGCTAAGTTCAGTGGAACAGATTAAGTAATTGCAGAGGAGGAAACAGAGCAGTTACAGATCCAATTAGAAAGGCAGTGGTTTTGAAGGGCACTTTTAAAGTTGCAAGGATTATGTAGTAAGCAGATGGCTGTAGGCAGGGAATTCCATTTCTTGGCCATGGTGCATGAGTAAAGTAGCTGTCCTATGGGTAACCTGGATTTATGGACTTGAAGAAGCTGCTGTTGTTCGTATCATAGTGGTCTAGTGGGGTTATAGAGGGTGAGCAGTGAGTTTAGTGCAGGGCAGAGTTGTGGTTTATAAATGAGTTTGTGAGTAATATTAAGCTGGAGGGATAGTAAGCAATGGGGAAACTCAGGCCACTGTAACTTTTTTAGGGCAATGCAGTGATGAGTAGAGTGGCAGCTGTTTGTAGCGAATCTAGCAATTTTGTTATAGCACATTTCTAATTCTGACTGTAGGGATGACTAGAGATTGGTGAACAGTGGAGTGCCATAAGTTAGAGAAGGGAGCAGGTATGCTTGTGCTAGAGTTAGTTTAGATGGGGGGAGAGGAAGTTACTATTCCTATAAAGCAACCCTAGTTTCTTGTGGGTCTTGGAGATGCTGTTTTGTATATGCAAACTGAATTTGAGGTTTTCATCTATTATAATTCCTAGCAATTTGATTTGGGCTACTAGTTCAATTTTTGTAGCATTGAGTGAGTAAATGTTGAGGTTGGGTTTATTTATATAGTATTGTTTCTTGGGTGTGAAAATCTTAAGTTTAGTTTTTTTAGGGTTGAGAAAGAGATGGTTGGTGTGGAGCCATGTCCCCACAGAGGAAAAGACTTGAATGTTTTGATAAAAGAGAGTTTCATTGGGAGTCCCGTCTGCATATTGGGTGAGGGAGCTGTGTGAGATGGCCAAATAGAGATTATTGATGAAAATATTAAAAATCAAAGGACCTAAGATGGAACCTTGAGGGACTCTGTGGAGTTGAAAAGGAAGGGGAAATGGAGTTGTGCTCCCTGACAGCATGTTCTCTGTTAGAGAGGTAGCTGTGGAACCAGTTTATGACATGGGGAGATAATCCTATGTGTGATAGCTGTGATAACAGGAGAGAATGAGAGATGGTGTCAAATGCTTTTGATAGATCTAAAAAAAGGGCTGATACAATGTGTCTTGAGTCCCTAGCTTTGTTAACTATATCTAGAAATGAAATCAGTGCAGTGGATGTGCTGTGACCAGGATGGAAGCCATGCTGTGTTGAAGAGAGGATGTTGGTTGTAAGGAGATAGTGTAGAAGTTGTTTTTGTACACATTTTTCAAGGATTTTGGAAATAGGAGAGAGTACAGCAATAGGACGAAAGTTGGAAATGTTAGTTGAGGGACCTCCTTTATGAAGTGGGGGTGAAAATTGCATTTTTTTCCAAAGAGAAGGAACACAAGACTCAAGAACTGATTTATTGATTAGAATACTAATGTGGTAGGCTACCACATCAGCAGCAATTTTAGGAACTTGGCAGGAATATCATCGGCAGAGTTTGAACCAGGTTTTAATTTTTTAGAAGATTTTTAATGAAGGATGTGGAAATAGAAGAGAAATTAAAGTGACAGTGTGGAGACTGTTGTTGGGAAGTTGAAGTTAGGATGTTTTTGCTTGGAGAGGTATGATCTAAGGTCTGAGAGGTATTAGTGGTATTAGTGAAATGTGATGGGGAATGGGATGATTCAGTTGTAGGAGTAGCAATGTTAGAGAGGGGTGTGGAGAAGGAAGCAGTAATGTTGGCAGTAGTGTTTATAAAGTAGGTGTTAAAAATTCTGGCAATTTGTTCTGGAGACATATCAGGGTGTGCGCAGGGGTTATGTTTAGTATTAGGGTTTAGGAGATTGTTTATGGATGACGAAAACATTTTGGGGTTATTGTTCCTATATGGTTGTTGGGTATAGAAATACTGCTGTTTGTCTTTAGCAATGAGCTTTTTGGCTTGATTTCAGAGCTGTTTATAGTAGATGAGATCTGAGGAATTTTTAGATTTAAGCCATGTTTTCCAGACTTTATCTCTAATGGTCATTAGTTCTTTGGTGGTTCTTGTTAACCAAGGGGCATGGTTTATTTTAATTCTTTTACTTCTAGAGGGAGCAAGACTGTGCAAGATATTTAGAAAGGTGTCATTAAAATGATGAAGAGCCTCATCTAAAGGGAGAGTTTTGAGACTATTCCAGTTAATACTTTTTAGGATGTTGTTGAAAGTGGCAGGGTTAAATTTTAAAAGATTTCAGATGATTTTGATTATGTGGACTTTATTAATGGAAGAGTAGGCATGGATGGTGTAGGCTGGGAGATAATCAGTAATGAAGTTGGGCATGGTGCCTGAAGTGGTGTATTTATATGGGTCGGTGACTAGAATCCAGTCTAAGGTTCTACCTTCATTTGTTTTATTATTATACCTGGTTGGGGTGGTAATGAGTTGAGTGAAATGAAACAAGTTTATACTAAAGGATGACTGTATGCTGGAAATGGAAGCCCAGTCAATGTTCATATCTCCAAGTATAATTGTTTCATTTTTTATGGTGAAGGAAATCCAGGAAAGGACATTTTCTAGGGTGGCACTTTTATTTCTAGGGGGTAAATAAATAACAACAATGCAGAGAATATTTGGAGCTATTAATATCCAGAAAAGAAATCAGAATTTCAGCATTTTAAAACTGGGGGATGGAGCGTTTGAACAGAGCAAGAGTGTTAGGATAGATGAGTGCAACACCTCCTCCTTTTTTGTTAGGTCTGTCTGCTCTATTTATATTGAAATTTGGTGGGATAAACTCAGAGTCCTGAATAGCAGGCTTTAGCAAGGTTTCTGTAGTGGCTAGGATGTCAGTCTTGTTATGAGAGAACAGGGCTTGTAGTTCAGAGGATTTGTTACTTGTACTTTGGAAGTTTAAGGTAGTAATATGAACGTCATTGGGACATTTAACAGGGATAGCTTGAGAGGGAGAGGGAATGTTGAGGGGGCCAGGATTGGGGGTGGATGTCCCCTGAACAGATGAGGGCAGAGAAGAGGTAAGAAAGAAGGTGTGTAAAGTAATATAGTTTCTTGGAGATGTGGTAGGGAATAGAGTTAAAGTCATTGAGAGAGTAGACTAGGGATTAGTTGGTAGAGAGGAGGAATTTGTTTGCAGGAAGGGGATAGCTTATGTGATATAGGTTGGGATTAGTATTAGAGTAGAAATAATGGGGGAGAATGTGCTGCTGGATTTGTGGTGTATATTTTGAGGTAGTGGGTGCAGGTGAGCAGATGTAAAGAGAGCGAGAAGATAGAGTATTAAAGCAAGAGAGCATAATGGTAAAGAATAGTGCATAGAAGGAGCCATTATGAGGGATATAATAGGAGTGGGAAGAAGGTTGTTGTGTGACAGGAAGTGAACTAGAAGAAGAGAGCAAGGATATTGGCCAGAGGGTAAAGGGTTGTAGCTTAGAGGATATAAAAGAAATAAAAGAGGGGGTGGGTGAGAATGGGGGTAGGGTAGGGGAGCGGAGTGAGCCCGAGCGAAGCAAAGGTGAATGGAGCAGATAGAACCAGCAAGGACTGAACCCTCCTAAGAAAACAATCAATAAGGCAGGAGGTAGCAGGTAAGATGCAGACCTGGGAATCCTTACTGAGCCACAACCAACTCAAGATAGTTCAGAGTTAAATATCTACTTTTACATGAAAGTTTTCTAAAAAGTATTTTATGTAAAAGGGGTGCAAGTAGGAGAAAAGTATAGAAATAGGTGTGCAGGAAAGACTTATCGGTTATTGGGAAGGGGGCTATGCAGCCACATTTGCCAGTGGCATGACTATAGTTGTAGAAAATAAGTTTGGGTGTTCTAGCTATGGGGAAGGAAAGAAAACAAAAGAGAAAAGTTGTTACAGGGAAAGCCAGGAGACAAAAGTCTCTGGGAGTGAGCTTGCCACTAAATTAATATAAAATAACAGGCAGTGAATCAGGTATTAAGAGCTAAAGCAACCTACACTGTGTCTATACTGTACTACTAGTACTAGCAGTTTTTACATGACAGTGTACATAACCAGGTTCTTGTGTCCTTAAAGTACCTAAACAACATAAACAGAAGAAGATAACAAAAAATCAGCAGCTTATGACTATTATGGTAAGTGAGGGGAAACAACTTTGGAAACTTAGCTCAGCAGAAGAGATCTTAGACATATCGTATCTAAACCAGCAGCTCTCACTATCTAATCTGAAGTAACACTGCTAGTTAAAGATAACTTTGAGGCATCTTGAACAAACATCGGATGTGACACATGATACATGCATGCATGTTCCAGTCCATAATGCTGCTAACCTGTGCAGTCTGACAGTCTACAAATGCACATTGTTGATCAAGACCATATAGCATGAATTGTGCATTAGAATGTGAATGAAAACAGTATGCAGCAGATAGACAACAGGAGGCAGTGAGTTTTTGTTTCCACACTAGGTTCTGAGGTCACACACAGTAGCAGCCTTGTGAACTGTGTCAGTGTCCTGGCCATATGACCCCAGTATTGCTTAAAACATCAGCTTTTATCTGCTGTTTCTAGAACCTGCAGAAAAGATGATCTTTCTCTCTCTCTCTTTTTCTCTCTCTCTCTCATTAATAGCTTAGATAGCTATGTACGGTATTCTCATAATAAGTCAAATGTACCTATATGTCTTAACCCATACCACTGCTAAAAATATAGCCGAACAGTTTAAAAATGAATGTCATTATGTAATGACATATTGCATGAATTGTGTGCAGGAATGTAAATGAATAAAATATATAACAGCTAGGAGGACAAATGCACTGATCTGTTTCTGTGACACTCATTTTTTTCCCACTAGCATCAGTCTTTGATTTGTTGAAGCCTTGTTAGAGCAGTAGGTATTGTGCCAGCCTCATAATTTGAAGGTCATGAGTTCGATCCTCACACAAGGCAATTTCCAATCTTGGGGATTGGGAGTTGGCATAATGGTTAAGGTGTTTACCTCACAAACACAAGGTACAGAGTTTGATTCTCACCTTTGTTAACTGTATGGTTATTTGTTAGGCATTTAATAGTCTGCAAACTGATTGCCCAGTATTAACCAGCAAACCTATGAATCATTAGTTACTGTACTGGTGTTAGTGAGTTGATAAAAACTAGAAAGTGTTATAAATAAAGAAGTGAAAAGCTGTAGTACAAGAAAACTATATTATATATTAGGACAAAAATGTACAAAGTACAGCTATGACAAGATAACAGTAGCAACACCAATGCTAGCTGTTTTTAGAAGGCATACCACTCAGCTGACAGATTTTTGCCTAATATATTTTAGATGTACCACATAAAATTTGTGTTTTGTGGCAAATTATTAAGAACTGAAGTCAAATGATAAAAAAAAAAAAAAACACTTCAGTTTCTGTTTATAAAATAATTTATTTTAAAAATTGTCCCTATTTTGGGGCCTTTGTTCCCCCATTATTTTTGTCACTAAGAGTTCAAGTAATAGGAGTTTGAAAGGTATGATAGTGGGTAATAGCCCTTGTCTGTTAGATAGTTTGGAATGGCCCTGCTAGATAACATGAGAAGGACAGGTCAAAAGTGGCAGCAAATACTGTTATAAAGGAGCAACCCACCAAATTATTTACTTTTCTTTAATGGGTGGTAGGTGGTATTTTAGCTGAAGAGCAAACTGTCACTGTAGCTGTTACCACCATAATGCCATACGAGAATGTAAGATTGTGGACATGGACATTTAGAGGGACAGACAAACAGAACTCAGAGTGCAGATGTTTTAGCCCTAAATACAAGACTGTAACATATTATTCCCTAGAATAGCCAATTCATTAAACATTTCATCTGTATTTTGAAAATACTGGGCAAAGGAAAAAATAAATTAACTTTAAAGAGAGATTAAAAACAGCATATTCTTTAAAAGATATGGATGATTGCATTTTATTTATTTTATTTTTATTTTATTTTACATTTGTTAACTGGGATGGTCTGACTGGACACAGGTCCATTTTCAGTGGAGGCCCAGAGAGAAAAGCTCCATAGTAAGTAAAATTTTACACAACATGTTAAAATACAGTATACAGAGAATTTTCAAACAATATGTTAAAATACAGTATACAGCAGAAGACATAACAAGACCTATATATACAGGAAAAATAGTTACACATGGTTAATAACAGAATAAGTATACAAATTCAATCAGCATTAGGAGAAGACCTAGACTATAATATATATTACAGTAGGTATATTAGGAAGTGAGGTATATAAATGGAATAATTTGAGGACTTATGTAATACATGGGCATAGCCACTTATTCTTTGTGTGTTCTAAGTGAGTTTTTAAAGTGAGAAGAGGTAGGGGCAGAAATCAGAGCAGGAGGGAGATTATTCCAAGTTCTAGCTATGGAGTGGGAGAACAGTGCTTTTCCTGCAGTATTGTTAGACCTAGAGATACAGAGGAGGGGTTTGTAGGAAGATCGGAGAGGACGATTTGTATTATAGTGGGTGAGAAGTTGGCGTAGTGCAGGGGGGTTTTCTGGGTGTGTTACCACATTGTAGGCAATGACTAATTGGTGATAGGTTAGTAGCTGGGGAAGTTCCAGCCATTGCAGTTTCCTTAGAGGCTGGCAATGGTGGGTTCTAAAGGTGGAGTTGTTTGCAAACTTGGCGATTTTATTATAACATGATTTGAGTCTGGCAAGGTCAAGTTTTCTAAGCTGGGTAAGAATTGGAGCAACCATAGAAATAAGCAGTCAGAAGGTGAGACAAAGAGAAGCAGCTTTAATCCATCTTATTCATCCGTCCTGGTACCTCGGCAATTCGCCTTCAATGGAACAAACATCCAGATATACACATTCTCTTTTATATACTCATCAATTAAACAATCAATCAATCAATTCATCAGGTATTTTAACCCTATCAACACTGTGACAAATCACGTAACATTCAAATACTATTATATGTGAAAATTTAAATACAAAATCTAATTTATCAAAAAATATTAAATATTAAATCTAATTTAATATAAATTATTCATGTTGTTTTAAATTTTACAAATATATACATATAACATTAAGATGCACATTTAGAAAATTAAATTAAATTAAATACACTCAAATTTCATTATGATTCAAAGATTCCAGCACACACAAATCAAATTTCATCCGCTGTCTAAATTCATCCCAACAGGAAATAATGTATGGTACCCTATAATCATCCTATGCTCTAACCTATTCAATGCAGTCTTAAAATTTCCTGTACAAAAATGAGGTCTAGCAAGTGCACTAAATACAAAACCCTCAATGTTACCATTATACATGTTAATAAAATGAGTAGCTACTGGACTGTCCATATTTCCCCTCCTAATGTCACCCAAATGCTCCAAAATATGCACCTTCACCTTCCTGGTAGTCTGACCTATCTACCATACAGTAAAACCAATTCCCCCCGGATGGAAGCCATGCTGTGTTGAAGAGAGGATGTTGGTTGTAAGGAGATAGTGTAGAAGTTGTTTTTGTACACATTTTTCAAGGATTTTGGAAATAGGAGAGAGTACATCGATAGGATGAAAGTTGGAAATGTTAGTTGAGGGACCTCCTTTATGAAGTGGGGGTGATAATTGCTTTTTTATCCAAAGAGAAGGAACACAAGACTCAAGAACTGATCTATTGATTAGAATACTAATGTGGTAGGCTACCACATCAGCAGCAATTTTAGGAACTTGGCAGGAATATCATCGGCAGAGTTTGAACCAGGTTTTAATTTTTTAGAAGATTTTTAATGAAGGAGGTGGAAATAGAAGAGAAGTTAAAGTGACAGTGTGGAGACTGTTGTTGGGAAGTTGAAGTTAGGATGTTTTTGCTTGGAGAGGTATGATCTAAGGTCTGAGAGGTATTAGTGGTATTAGTGAAATGTTGTGACGGGGAATGGGATGATTCAGTTGTAGGAGTAGTAATGTTAGAGAGGGGTGTGGAGAAGGAAGCAGTAATGTTGGCAGTAGTGTCTATAAAGTAGGTGTTAAAAATTCTGGCAATTTGTTCTGGAGACATATCAGGGTGTGCGCAGGGGTTATGTTTAGTATCAGGGTTTAGGAGATTGTTTATGGATGATGAAAACATTTTGGGGTTATTGTTCCTATATGGTTGTTGGGTATAGAAATACTGCTGTTTGTCTTTAGCAATGAGCTTTTTGGCTTGATTTCAGAGCTGTTTATAGTAGATGAGATCTGAGGAATTTTTAGATTTAAGCCATGTTTTTCAGACTTTATCTCTAATGGTCATTAGTTCTTTGGTGGTTCTTGTTAACCAAGGGGCATGGTTTATTTTAATTCTTTTACTTCTAGAGGGAGCAAGACTGTGCAAGATATTTAGAAAGGTGTCATTAAAATGATGAAGAGCCTCATCTAAAGGGAGAGTTTTGAGACTATTCCAGTTAATACTTTTTAGGATGTTGTTGAAAGTGGTAGGGTTAAATTTTAAAAGATTTCAGACGATTTTGATGATGTGGACTTTATTAATGGAAGAGTAGGCATGGATGGTGTAGGCTGGGAGATAATCAGTAATGAAGTTGGGCATGGTGCCTGAAGTGGTGTATTTATATGGGTCGGTGACTAGAATCCAGTCTAAGGTTCTACCTTCATTTGTTTTATTATTATACCTGGTTGGGGTGGTAATGAGTTGAGTGAAATGAAACAAGTTTATACTAAAGATGACTGTATGCTGGAAATGGAAGCCCAGTCAATGTTCATATCTCCGAGTATAATTTTTATGGTGAAGGAAATCCAGGAAAGGACATTTTCTAGGGTGGCACTTTTATTTCTAGGGGGTAAATAAATGACAACAATGCAGAGAATTTTTGGAGCTATTAATATCCAGAAAAGAAATCAGAATTTCAGCATTTTAAAACTGGGGGATGGAGCGTTTGAACAGAGCAAGAGTGTTAGGATAGATGAGTGCAACACCTCCTCCTATTTGTTAGGTCTGTCTGCTCTAATTATATTGAAATTTGGTGGGATAAACTCAGAGTCCTGAATAGCAGGCTTTAGCAAGGTTTCTGTAGTGGCTAGGATGTCAGTCTTGTTATGAGAGAGCAGGGCTTGTAGTTCAGAGGATTTGTTACTTGTACTTTGGAAGTTTAAGGTAGTAATATGAACGTCATTGGGAAATTTAACAGGGATAGCTTGAGAGGGAGAGGAAATATTGAGGGGGCCAGGATTGGGGGTGGATGTCCCCTGAACAGATGAGGGCAGAGAAGAGGTAAGAAAGAAGGTGTGTAAAGTAATATAGTTTCTTGGAGATGTGGTAGGGAATAGAGTTAAAGTCATTGAGAGAGTAGACTAGGGATTAGTTGGTAGAGAGGAGGAATTTGTTTGCAGGAAGGGGATAGCTTGTGTGATATAGGTTGGGATTAATATTAGAGTAGAAGTAATGGGGGAGAATGTGCTGCTGGATTTGTGGTGTATATTTTGAGGTAGTGGGTGCAGGTGAGCAGATGTAAAGAGAGCGAGGAGATAGAGTATTAAAGCAAGAGAGCATAATGGTAAAGAATATTGCATAGAAGGAGCCATTATGAGGGATATAATAGGAGTGGGAAGAAGGTTGTTGTGTGACAGGAAGTGAACTAGAAGAAGAGAGCAAGGATATTGGCCAGAGGGTAAAGGGTTGTAGCTTAGAGGATATAAAAGAAATGAAAGAGGGGGTGGGTGAGAATGGGGGTAGGGTAGGGGAGCGGAGTGAGCCCGAGCGAAGCAAAGGTGAATGGAGCAGGTAGAACCAGCAAGGACTGAACCCTCCTAAGAAAACAATCAATAAGGCAGGAGGTAGCAGGTAAGATGCAGACCTGGGAATCCTTACTGAGCCACAACCAACTCAAGATAGTTCAGAGTTAAATATCTACTTTTACACGAAAGTTTTCTAAAAAGTATTTTATGTAAAAAGGGTGCAAGTAGGAGAAAAGTATAGAAATAGGTGTGCAGGAAAGACTTATCGGTTATTGGGAAGAGGGCTATGCAGCCACATTTGCTAGTGGCATGACTATAGTTGTAGAAAATAAGTTTGGGTGTTCTAGCTATGGGGAAGGAAAGAAAACAAAAGAGAAAAGTTGTTACAGGGAAAGCCAAGAAACAGAAGTCTCTGGGAGTGAGCTTGTCACTAAATTAATATAAAATAACAGGCAGTGAATCCGGTATTAAGAGCTAAAGCAACCTACACTGTGTCTATACTGTACTACTAGTACTAGCAGTTTTTACATGACAGTGTACATAACCAGGTTCTTGTGTCCTTAAAGTACCTAACAACATAAACAGAGGAAGATAACAAAAAATCAGCAGCTTATGACTATTATGGTAAGTGAGGGGAAACAACTTTGGAAACTTAGCTCAGCAGAAGAGATCTTAGATATATCGTATCTAAACCAGCAGCTCTCACTATCTAATCTGAAGTAACACTGCTAGTTAACGATGACTTTGAGGCATCTTGAACAAACATCGGATGTGACACATGATACATGCATGCATGTTCCAGTCCATAATGTTGCTAACCTGTGCAGTCTGACAGTCTACAAATGCACGTTGTTGATCAAGACCATATAGCATGAATTGTGCATTAGAATGTGAATGAAGACAGTATGCAGCAGATAGACAACAGGAGGCAGTGAGTTTTTGTTTCCACACTAGGTTCTGAGGTCACACACAGTTGCAGCATTGTGAACTGTGTCAGTGTCCTGGCCATATGACCCCAGTATTGCTTAAAACATCAGCTTTTATCTGCTGTTTCTAGAACCTGCAGAAAAGACGATCTTTCTCTCTCTCTCCCTCTCTCTCATTAATAGCTTAGATAGCTATGTATGGTATTCTCATAATAAGTCAAATGTACCTATATGTCTTAACCCATACCACTGCTAAAAATATAGCCGAACAGTGTAAAAATGAATGTCATTATGTAATGACATATTGCATGAATTGTGTTTAGGAATGTAAATGAATAAAATATATAACAGCTAGGAGGACAAATGCACTGATCTATTTCTGTGACACTCATTTTTTTCCCACTAGCATCAGTCTTTGATTTGTTGAAGCTTTGTTAGAGCAGTAGGTATTGTGCCAGCCTCATAATTTGAAGGTCACGAGTTCGATCCTCACACAAGGCAATTTCCAATCTTACGGATTGGGAGTTGGCATAATGGTTAAGGTGTTTACCTCACAAACACAAGGTACAGAGTTTGATTCTCACCTTTGTTAACTGTATGGTTATTTGCTAGGCATTTAATAGTCTGCAAACTGATTGCCTAGTATTAACCAGCAAACCTATGAATCATTAGTTACTGTACTGATGTTAGTGGGTTGATAAAAACTAGAAAGTGTTATAAATAAAGAAGTGAAAAGCTATAGTACAAGAAAGCTATATTATATATTAGGACAAAAATGTACAAAGTACAGCTATGACAAGATAACAGTAGCAACACCAATGCTAGCTGTTTTTAGAAGGCATACCACTCAACTGACAGATTTTTGCCTAATATATTTTAGATGTACCACATAAAATTTGTGTTTTGTGGCAAATTATTAAGAACTGAAGTCAAATGATAAATAAAAAAAAACACTTCAGTTTCTGTTTATAAAATAATTTATTTTAAAAATTGTCCCTATTTTGGGGCCTTTGTTCCCCCATTATTTTTGTCACTAAGAGTTCAAGTAATAAGAGTTTGAAAGGTATGATAGTGGGTAATAGCCCTTGTCTGTTAGATAGTTTGGAATGGCCCTGCTAGATAACATGAGAAGGACAGGTCAAAAGTGGCAGCAAATACTGTTATAAAGGAGCAACCCACCAAATTATTTACTTTTCTTTAATGGGTGGTAGGTGGTATTTTAGCTGAAGAGCAAACTGTCACTGTAGCTGTTACCACCATAATGCCATACAGGAGCGGCCTTAGGTCAACTGGTGCCCTAGGCAAAAGGGCTCCACGGCACCCCCCACTGTACCACCTGGTGCCCCTATCCTGGTCTACCTACACCAAATAAATATTGGAAAAGTGCCCCTGCTAGAGCGGCGCCCTAGGCGGCCGCCTAGTTGGCATATGCCTAAGGCCGGCTATGATGCCATATGAGAATGTAAGATTGTGGACATGGACATTTAGAGGGACAGACAAACAGAACTCAGAGTGCAGATGTTTTAGCCCTAAATACAAGACTGTAACATATTATTCCCTAGAATAGCCAATTCATTAAACATTTCATCTGTATTTTGAAAATACTGGGCAAAGTAAAAAATAAATTAACTTTAAAGAGAGATTAAAAACAGCATATTCTTTAAAATATATGGATGATTGCATTTTATTTATTTTATTTTTATTTTATTTTACATTTGTTAACCGGGATGGTCTGAAAAGACACAGGTCCATTTTCAGTGGTGGTCCAGAGAGAAAAGCTCCATAGTAAGTAAAATGTTACACAACATGTTAAAATACAGTATATAGAGAATTTTCAAACAATATGTTAAAATACAGTATACAGCAGAAGACATAACAAGACCTATATATACAGGAAAAATAGTTACACATGGTTAATAACAGAATAAGTATACAAATTCAATCAGCATTAGGAGACGATCTAGACTATAATATATATTACAGTAGGTATATTAGGAAGTGAGGTATATAAATGGAAAAATTTGAGGACTTATGTAATACATGGGCATAGCCACTTATTCTTTGTGTGTTTTAAGTGAGTTTTTAAAGTGAGAAGAGGTAGGGGCAGAAATCAGAGCAGGAGGGAGATGATTCCAAGTTCTAGCTATGGAGTGGGAGAACAGTGCTTTTCCTGCAGTATTGTTAGTCCTAGAGATACAGAGGAGGGGGTTGTCAGAAGATCAGAGAAGACAATTTGTATTATAGTGGGTGAGAAGTTGGCGTAGTGCAGGGGGGTTTTCTGGGTGTGTTACCACATTGTAGGTGATGACTAATTGGTGATAGGTTAGTAGCTGGGGAAGTTCCAGCCATTGCAGTTTCCTTAGAGGCTGGCAATGGTGGGTTCTAAAGGTGGAGTTGTTTGCAAACTTGGCGATTTTATTATAACATGATTTGAGTCTGGCAAGGTCAAGTTTTCTAAGCTGGGTAAGAATTGGAGCAGCATACATTAGGGTTGACAAGAGGTGAGTTTGGGCTAGGATAATCCATGCTTGTTTGGAGAGGAATTTCCTGTGCCTGTATAGTGTTCCCATTTTTTATGGATTTTTTTGATAGTTTGTGAAATGTGGACATCAAAGTGTAGATTTTTATAAATTTCAATGCCTAGGAGTTTGGTATGGTCAGAGGGAGAGATAATAGTGCAATTTCTGGAGGAAATAGGGAAGGATAGAGGGGTGGTAATGGTTTTGTTGGGGGTGAAAAGTAGTAATTTGGTTTTATTAGGGTTTAGGATAAGTTGGATCTGAGTGATCCAACTTTCCTTAGAGCACTTTCAAAATAAAATTTTGCAATAAGATGTGTGAGAGATTTAAAACAATGTTAAGACTGTGGTATGTCCAAGTTCAGAATTATTAGGGTGTTAGAAAAAAAGCACCTTCAAAATAAATAAGTAAAATAATAAAGACATAATGAGTTTTCAAAATGAGCATCAAAGTAAATGGAGTAAATGAGGTGTAAACGGTAACCAGAAACAGCTGAATGAAGACTACAAACCAGTGTAAAATATCAGCTAATAACAAAAACCACCACTGGAATACACCCAAAGCATGAGACAAAAAAAGAAAAGAAAAAAAAGAAAAAGAAAATGTATTTTATACCTTTTCTTACCTACAGTGCAGAGGGCTTCATCAGAATAAACAAGCAACACATGCAACATTGTTTAAGTATGTAGCAACAGTTACGTGATAATTCTTGTTACCAGTCACCTGATATTCACCCACCAAAATAATAAGCACAAAAAGAAACTCTGAATCACGTGTTTATTTCCATTAACAAGTGAATTTATAAAGTTAGAACTTTGATGCTCAAAGGCTTAAAATACTATTTATGGAAATTGAGTCATTAAGGCCCAGTACTAATGTAGCATCCAGTAGTAACTGCCAATAAACTTATTTTGATTCCAGTTAACACTGCCAAGCCTCTCCTCTAATGGAAAGGAGAACTCTTTCCAAAACAAAAAATAAAAAATTTTGAAAATTGTTACCTACCATAGTGTGCTTATACAGGGAATTATTCAAATCCATTTTTTGTATGCAATGCAAGTAATAATAACAGATGAGGGTTACACATGAGGAAAGAAAACAAAGACAAATAATTTAAATTAGAACTATGTTTAATAGAAAAAAACTTCAAAAGAACCAATAAAGGGATGAAAGTGATAAGGAAAGTGAAATTAATACAGATATTAAGAAGGTGGAGAACTGTTGAATATAACTGATTCACAGAAAACAGTTGTCCCAACACTGATCAGTAAGACCAATGGATTTAAGAGACTGATATGGAAGTAAAGGAGATTTGAAACAATGAAAAGGAGAAAAATGATACAGTTGAAAATGGTATCAGCTGAAAAAGTACATATGTGTATTTATGGAAAGAAAAAAAAGTTGCAAGAAAAATGTCAATGCTCAATAAAAATGGAAATGAAATGATTATGCTTTATATTGGTGAGCTCTGACAAAAAAAAAACTATCAGACACAATCTGATGGAAGAAGGTAAGCAGTGACCATAGTAATACCATAGTAATATTTTCAGAAGACATTAATTAATTTTTCCAGTAGCAATATCTATCTATGTATATAGATATACACACCTATATTAAAATATACGGATGTTGATAGTGACAAGCCCTACTTATCATCTACACTTCTCAAAAAAGCCATCATTCAACTATCTTCATACGTTTATAGCCACACAAACATGCCCACTTCAGCCTGTTTCTCTCTTCCTCAAACCTCCTAATCATTTCCTAGATATGAATATAACGACCCCTGGACAAATGTCCACCTTCCTCTATCTTTAGAAATAACTCCTAGATGGTGCTTTGTTATACCTGACACCATTTATCCCTTTCACATACCACAATGTTATCCTAATCAGTCTGACTGTAAGCAGTGTTACATCAACTTAAATATTATCTTTTGCTACTGGTACAGCTTCTACTCCAGATTAACATAGATTCATATGTTTACATCAGGCTAACAACCATCAGGGTCTTTATAGCCTAGCTGTGCAACCCAACCATGCTTTGTCCCTCAATACCTTGGATGCCTGTATAGTGTGGTATGTTAGTACGGAGGTAGCTTAGGGTTATCTGGGGGAATATGTCAATCGGGGATTAATCTACTTACTGCCGACTTCAAGACATGGGGGCCAGACTGAGGGAGAATTTGTGATTTCACTTCCAATGATCGAGGTTTTGTTTGAATAGGGTCAATAAAGAACTTTTCTTCATGTGGATGGGGAGCTTATTCTATACTGCTTGAATCCTTTGAGACACATATCGGTCTCTCCAGCACATTCTGTTTATGTTGCAGGCAAAGTTCGGGTCCTTGGATGTAGTATTTCTGGTGCTGTTTGTTTTGTGGATGTGCAAGAGATCCATCAGAGCTGGATCTAAGGATGTCTTATATGCTTGGCACAGATCACCTCTCAGTAACCTGTAGGAGACAGTACAGAGATAGGGCACAGGGTATTCATACTCTGAATTCTCCCAGGGAGGAACCATTGAGGGAGTTCCAACTGTTGCAAGTGTCTGGTTAGGTACTTGCCAAAGGGGGCCACTGTGCTCAATGATGGATCTGATAAGGGCTGAGTAGAGTGGTAGTATAACTTCCTTGGAACCGTATGCCATACCATCACTTATGATATTCTTAGTGTCCTGGCTACATGCTGATTGAAGGCCAGATTACTGTCTACATATATTTCAGATCCCTAACTACGGGATCAGCTCTTAAGGTTGTTTTATTGACAGGGTAATTGATTTGAATGGATGATTTCCCAAAGGGCACTATAACACATCTCTTCACACTAAATTTTAATCTGTGGCTTTGGCACTAGCCATTTGTTTGTGTTAGACACTGTTATAGGATGCTGGTGTCATGGGGAAATTTATTGTCATCTGCAAACTTGTTGAGCCAGAAGCCTTGGACATTAGCCTTGACTTCTGAGAAGCAGATGCCAAAGAGGAGTAGGCCCAAAACAGAGCCCTGGTATAATGCACTGTTTACCAGTCACCTGGTAGAGGTGGTCTCACTGATCGTGATTTCTTGGGTCCTTTCTGTGAGCCAGCCAGCAATCCAGTGAATTATGTAGAGATTTATGCCTAGTTCTGATAGCTTATCAACATTGCCTGAGTGAGGTATTTTATCAAATGCCTTGGCCAGGTCAAGGTAGGTGGTATGAACTGTTTTCCCCTCATCCATAACCTTGGTGATCCTTTCTAAGAAGTCTACCAGGTTAAGTAGGCAAGACCTTCCCATAACAAATTCAAACTGGGATGGGCCCAGTGTCTATAGGCTGCCAATGTCCTTGATCATTCCCATGATAATTCATTCCATGACTTTACATATTAGACTTATCAGACTGATGTGTCTGTAGTTCGTGTGGTCAGTGGATGGTCGACCTTTATGAAGAGGGATGACTGTTGTAGCCCTCCATTCACCTGGGGTATAACCTGTTTTGTAGCTGTACTTGAAGACTGCCTCAAGTAGTCCTACTAGCTCATGCTTTAGGCTATTTAGGATGCAACTGGGGATATTGTTAGGGCTCACTGAAGCAGTGTTTTTGGCCCTAGCAAGCACCACCAGGACTTGCTCCCTGTTGATAGTTGGGGGCAATATGCTAGAGGGGATTTTACATGGGGTGATGGGGGTGAAGTTAGAACTAAATTTGTTAGCCAGTAGATTCATTATGTCACTCCGGTCACTGAAGGTTGTGCCATTTAAGACCAGTTTTCCACACTGCTGAATGTTACCTTTTAGTTTCCTGACATAGCTGAAGAAGGCCTTGTGATTGACTTTAGCCTGCGAGACTATCCTGACCTTGTAATTTGCCTTGCTGGGCTTTATTAGAACTCTTAGTTTCTTGTTTAGTTGAATCAGGGACCTCTTGTCTCTGTTAGATTTCCTTTTTCTGATTTTCACCATGCCTTTTTTTCTTTTGTTATATACCCTGTTAAGGTAAGGATTTCACCAGTGAGATTTGTTTTTGGTGTTAAATTTGGGCTTACTTCTTTGTACAGTGTTTCTGTGAATAATTCTGCATAGGTAGCTATGTTCTCATGTTTTATGGTAGAGGTGGATTTTTGACAAACTACCCCTTAATAGGATGTAATTTGCTTTAGAATTGTTCCTAAATGTTACGGGTTTAGTTGAGTTTTCTGGGATGATTTTTATTTCAGGGGAAACAGCTTTGTGATCCAGCCTCACCAATGAGGATGTGACACAGGGGAGGGTGCAATGCTCTCTCATGTTGGTGAGTACTTGGTCCAGTATGTTTGATCCACTGGTTGGAGTGTACGCTATCTGTTCCAGGGTGTTTGTGTTGATAAACTCCAGGAAACATTGTGCCTGTGAGTTAGAGTCAGTGCACATGTCCCAATCTATAGAGGGGTAGTTAAAGTTTCCCTATAAATAGGGTATTTGCTTGGTAGTGAGCATCTCTAGTAAGTCTATGTAAGAGCTGTGAGCTTTGTGGGTCATAGAGGGGTGACCTGTAGCTGGCCAAGATATGGTGAGGAACTTTGTTTATGGAGACTTGGATGTGGATGAATGTCAGGGAGCCATCCTGTTTATCCAAGCTGGAATTGTATTTGTTGTTAACATAATTCGAGACACCTCCACCTTTGGCCCTTGTCTGTACCACTGTTGCCCTAAATGTGTGGAAGGCACTGTAGCCTTGTACTGCCAGAGTACTTTCTGTGTCTTTAAATCAAGTCTTGGTAACAGCACAAATGTCCACATTCTCCAAAGTGAGGAGAGTTTGTAGGATGTGTAGTTTCTTGTTTAGGCTCCTAGCATTGAGCAGTAATGCCTTAAGGTTGCTTTGACTTTTTTTTTTTTTTGCTATGTTGGTAGTTTTGTCATTTTGACATTTTGTAAAAAAGGCTCTAAGGAGTGAAAAATGTTTTTGCCAATATCTGAAAGCCTGGGGAGACAGGTGCAGACCATCCTTACCAAAGCAATATGGTCTGTTAACAATGTCCTTCCATGCTGATAGATATTGGAACCCTCTGGACTGACACCAAAAACTAAGCCAATTATTAAAACCAGTCATTTTCTGTTCATACTGTAACATCATCATTGGTGAAAGTAGAATGTTGCTCAATGCAAGGCATGTACCTGTCTGTGAAGCACATTCAGAGAGATCATTAAGGTCTCTTTTCATATAGTCCAATGAGGTAATTCTCAGGTCATTTACATCCACATGGACTATGATAGAATCATATTGGGACCTATGATGCAGTGACTTGAGTACATGCAAGATATTGCAGATCCTAGCACTAGACAGGCAACTAACTGTTGTCTAGCACTAGACAGACAATTAACTGTTGTCTTCTCCTTATTTAGGATGGTGAGGGCAGCATCTGGGTGTCGTACAATAGAATCCCCTATGACAAGATTGCTAGGTAAAGTTTTTGCTTGCCTTATGGGGTTTGTTCTGGGATCATTGGGTGTAGGCTTATGTGTGGCGTTAGGTGCTGATACAGCCAGAGCTTGTGGTAATTCACCCAACATCATCACTTGTTCTGCTAGAATTCAAACAATGGAAAATCTATTCAAAATTCAACTGCCCTGTCTCTAATAGCTGCCTTTCTGTTGCCGGGATCCTTCATATCATGAGGGACCCTGTAGTCATTCAAACAGGACAAGCAGTATTATTATTAACTACAATATCAGCATTTTCAGTCCTATCTAGTTTGTTGCCTCAACCCATTTCTTTGAATTTCTAATCACTAATCGCATGCTCTATTATCTATTTGACAAACCCAATAATACACCTCTTCAAATGCTCAGTGTTCAACATCTACTAATGCATAAATGTATTTTATACTGCAATATATACCTTTATTTCATATGAATGTAATTTAATTAACAAATGCACATGTAATTGTTATGTATATTACTTAATGTCTGTTTAAAAATGTTTGCAATATATTTCTCCTAAGTCCTCTTATTAAACAGGCTTTTTGACTAAAACCAGATGGACAAACGCAGTACAAAAATGCAAAATAAAAAAAAAAAATAAATTATTGTACAAAAATCTCCTGTTATTATTGCAGATCTTCCCTGCAGTCCCCTACATAGTATATATATATATATATATATATATATATATATATATATATATATATATATATATATATATCTTAGTTTGTAATCATGTGAAGCTGACAGTTTGTACCATGGTTTCTTTCAACTACATGTACACTGCTTCCTTATACTGCACCAAGTCTTTATTTATTTATATTATCTGTACTATGTTCTTTTGTATGTTTTGAGTATTTCTCCCCATGCCCCACTGAAAAGAGGTTTTGTATGGCCCAATCAGACTTCCTAGTATGCAAATGCAAATACACACACACACATATGGTCTGTGTGCGATCTCGGAGTTGGTATATTTATTTAGCAGGGGGTGTGGGGGCCCCCCTGCAAAAATATAAAAAAAATGTATATATGTTTAACAAATGTGGTACATGACAGTGTACTTTCTGTAATTTTTACTGTATGTTCAGCCCTCATACTTTTGTTATTATACTGAATTTATGTCCTGCTCTCTTACTATTGTGACTGTGTACTAAAGCAAACTGTAGCTAAACATTACTGTCAATCATTCTGTGTGTAACTTATATGTAGTGCATAAAGCACCATGAATAAGTTAAAAAAGTGGCTAAACTACATTCAGGTTCAGTGTTGCTATATTGCAAAAAAACACCCTTAATAATGCTTAGAGGGGTGCTTAAGAATTGTTAAGCACACCCTACGTGCTGTTAACATCAAGTCTGCACTAAAATAGACAGTACTGACCTGAAAATAGCAGCAACAGGAGAAAGAAACAGCTTCATTTCAAATCCTGTTTCTTGCTGCTCTCTGGTAAAGTTCACCCTGTAGTTTGTTTACAACCGCTTCTTTTAGACATGGACAACAGAAGGTTGTCAACCACTTCCCCACTGCTTTACCAGCTTTCAAAGCTGGAACAAAGCATTACATTTTTTTAATCTTACTTATTGATTAATTTGTAGAGCATAGAGAAGATAAAGCTCCATGCATTTCAAAGAATTATGAGTGGATCAGTGATCATAAGTTTGTATTATATGCGGTCAACGTTGGTGCCAAGATTCACTTCTTGAGCTTTAGTCTTGTGGTGAATTTCTTGACACCCATGTCTCAAACACATAATAAGGCAGTAACAGCCAGTGACCCACTCATAATCCTCTAATAACTCATTAGCCCTGATAGTACTGTTATACTTAAAAACTGTACTGCCCTTGTGTACTATAACTGCATAATCTTCTTAGATTACACTGTACTCTGTAATAGTATCTATATCTATACCTATATATATATATATATATATATATATATATATATATATATATATATATATATATAAATAGATATTTACATCTATAGATTCAGTTAGTTGTTACATCTGTGTTACAAGCATCTTCACCTCACCTAGCACATCTCTGTAGCATGATATGTCTAACATATCTTCTCTGGCTACTGACTAAAATGGTTCATTATATTACTCTTTCCTTCAGTAATTCAACCCACTTGGAAGCCCAGTCTTACCTTTATTCCTTCTGTTGCTAGCCTCAATACACATGATGCTCTGAGACAGTTCAGGAACCACCTACTGCTACTGGACCAACGTGACATGATTTGGGAGATGTGTAATTCCATATTTAAATTAAAGGCCACCTTCTCACCTACACAAATGATCAGTCAACAGCACATAAACTCACTCATATCTCCACTGATCACACTAAACCAATCCACTCTGAGGTTATATAAAAACTTCACTCCCTAAGTCTCCAAGAGTTAAAACTAAAGAGCATTGGCAGCGATATATGCATCCAAGCTGGTGTCTCCTTCATCAGGCACATTGGCTCTGCACTCTCTAGGCTGGACACTGACATGATGACAGCTGCCTTTCTGATGTCAGGATCCATGACATCATGAGGTACCTGGAGTTCCTCAAACAGGACAAATATGACTTTGACCTGGTGGTGGCTCATTTAGGTGAGAATCACCTGAGTTGCTCAACCCAGAAGGACACGCAGAGGCACATATTGGAGCTCACCATACATGTGTCAAATGGAGGTAAGACTCCATCCTTGAATGGTGTCCTACCCTTTCCTAGGATGATGACAAGATACAAACAGAAGATTATTGATTTTAACAGCTCCATGACAAACAAATGTAAAGCAATATACTGAAAGTCATAATACTGAATGTACAATGTTGAAATGTCAAAATGCTGAAATCAAAAAGACCTATTCCCCTACACATGTAGAGATCTGGAATAGCTGCACCACTCTACCCCCCCACACACACACATATACACACACACACAGGACCCATGTTAGTGCACATTTCAGAGTTTAACTAACAGGGGAATGATATTCATTGCCTGGCTGCATACTGCTGCAGTGTGTGTTTGTAGTACATGCATGTTATTAGTAGATATTTCGAGTTCAACATTGTAAAGTTTCAATATTTTAACAGTTCATGATTTTTGCATTCAGTGTATCACTATTCACTAAGTTGTCGCATACCCCATTTTAACAATTAGCTAAATAACTGGTGTTGTTTTAGGGGGATCCAGGATGAATCAGGTTGGGAGGAGATGATTGGCTGCCCAACTTGTTTTGATAAGGATGGCCTGTCATTTTTGTTGCACTGTTTCCACATACTAGCCAATGCACTTACTGTCCCATAGTTCTTTTTTTAATCAAAGTCTGCCCTCTGGAACTTCCAGCATCACAAAATGGTTAATGATAAATTCCAATCTTGAACAAATCATGGTTGTTTTGCTTAGTGCCATAAGTCTTAACAATAATTTTTTGAATCTCAGAATTCTCCTAAACCTTGAATATATCCACATCTGTGCTCTAACAAAGATTTGGTTTCACTATAAAGACAGCAATTCTTCTGTACCAGGATTCATTTCCTATCACACATTCAGACCTGCTGAAAATGTAATAAGTATCAGTATTTGTCAGACAGCCAATCATCTCTTGATAAATTTCCTGTCCCCTATTAATATACCATAATAATTTTCAAATTATCAAAACGAGTTATGAATTTATAGTCTGTTTTTTTTTTTCATTTCTCCAAGTCTTTTGGGTTTCTAATACAATGACAGGAATGGACCCTATTTCTAAGTCAAAGTACGATTAAAGTTCATGAAATTCATATTGTTTTAATCTTTGATGTCAGCCAGAAGTGCTCTTCACAATACCTGCAATGTGCCCAGTAATAACTCCTTCTGCAATTCACATGGAGTAACATGTATCGGTAACATATCTAAATACGACTGTAGATTCTTTTTTATAAGACCTGTTGCTCGTACTGTTATTGGAACTGTAAGGGTATCTTTCTTCCACATTGCTTTCCCTTCTGCCTGCATATCCTGATATTTTATGACTTTGTGTCTCTCTGTACGCAAGACACTGCAGTCACTGGGTGTAGTGATTTCAATGATCAATGCTACTTTTGCCTTCTTTTTATGGAGCACTATACCTGGTTTTCTCACATCTATCTTTTGAACTGTTGGTAATGGGTGATCCCATGTAATGTAGACTTCATCATTTTCTATGATGCTTTGTGACTTATGTTTCCAGTGTTTTTCAGCCAATTCAATACCATAATGTTTGCACAATTCCCAGCCCAACAGTCTTGCCACATTATTATGCCTTTCAATATACAGTCCTTCTGCCATTAGTATGTCACAACTAGCAAAAAGGTGTGTGACTGTTTCCAATTCTGTTTTACAAAACCTACATTTGTCTGTTTCTCCCACATGTTCAATGGACTTTGTAAACCAATGTGTACATAGCCCACTATCTTGGGCTGCCAATATTAACCGTTCACCTTTTGGTTTGAATTTGCCTCTCCTTAACCATTCCTATGTTCAGTCCTGATCAACATGAGGTTCTTCCAGGAGTTTTCTATATTTGCAACTATATTTATGTATTTGCCACATTTCTTGCCTTCTCATCTGATCCTTCACCTTATATTCTTTCTTTTGTTTCTGTTTGGCACATTCAGTTGCTGCCTGAGTTTTATCTAATTCTGGTTTGAGTTCCATTCCTGCCTGATGCTGATATGCTTCTGCTAGACTAAGCAGGGAAGTCATCTTAGATTTATCCTCCTTGTGTTTCAAAACTTTCAGTACAATTGGGTCTTGTGAGGTCATCAGATATGTGTGCAGTCCCACGATTGCAGATCTATACATGTAATCAATTTCAAGGAGACCCATACCTCCTTCAGAACAGGGAATATATAATTTTGGTATGCACTGATTTTTATAAATCATTTGATAAGCATGAAATATCCTTCTTGTTTTCCTGTCCAACCTATCCAACATCTTTTGGGGCCAGTCAGTCACTCCAAAACTGTAAATTAGGACAGAGAGAGCAAATTGGTTTATAGCTTGAATTTTGTTCCTAGATATCAACACTGTTTTCAGAATTAATTTAAGTCTTCTAAAATATTCCTTACAAAGTTTTATTTACATTTGTTCATGTTTTATTGTTGATACTTCATCAATATCCAAATATTTATATTATCCCTCTTGCTCAAGATCTTTTATATCACATTAATGTCCCAAACTGATGTTTTTTTGGTGCCGCAGTTTTCCTGCTGTAAAGGTTTCTTTTGCACATTTATCAAGACCAAATGACATACTTTTATCATCTGAAAAGGTTTTGACTACTTGCAGTTGTGCTTTCAGTTCCTCATCTGATGAGCTATACAGTTTTAAATCATCAAGAAAGAGAAGATGAGAAGTCTTTATGCTTTGTTGTTTTTTCCAGGTGCCAAATTACAGCCATGGCCTAATCTGTTAAGTGGACAACTTAATGGGTAAAGAGCAAGACAGAATATCAGCAGTGACAGGGAGTCACCTTGGAATATCCTCCTTTGAATTTTTTTCCCTGGAATAATAATTTGTCCTTTAACATGGCTTAATTGCAAAGTGGTCTGCCACTGTTCATGGTCACTGTACTGTAATCGATCAGTGTAGGGTGTATCTTATACATTTTTAAGCATTCTTTTATCCATGAATGTGGGATACTGTCAAATGCTTTTTTGTAGTCAGTCCATGCCCTTCTTAGATTCTTCCCCTTTTTACAGTTCTCCATTATAGCTTTATTTAGCAACAAATGATCCTTTGTTCCATATGACTTTCTTTTATTGCCCTTTTGTTCTACTGCCATAATTGAATTTTCTTCTAAATGACTATAAACTCTGTTGGCATCAGTTCTGGTGTATAATTTGTACGTCGTAGGATGGCAAGTTATTGGTCTTTAATTTTTAGGATAACTTGCAGTTTCACTCTTAGGTAGGAGCATTGTTTTTCCTACTGTTAACCGGGTTAGTGTCTGTTAGAGGTGCACATATAAATAGTTCTTATTCATGGCTAAATCTTCATGCAAAGACGTTTATGCTTTTAGCCAGAAGTTAGGTACTGCATTTGGGCCTGGGGTTTTACAACTGAAGGGTGTTCTTAACTTTATTTCAATCTTTCTGGCCATCATTTCATTCCATTTCATATCCTGTACCTCTGAACTTCTTTTTCTCTCTTTTACTTCTTGTATTCATTTAGCATCTTTGTTATGTTCCATAGGATCTTCATAGATATTTCTCCAAAATGTATCTATTTCTTCTTTTTTGGGTGGTCTTTCAATTCATTTTTCCTTGTTTTCTAATTTTCTATAGAATTTTTGGGGGTCATCAATAAATTGCTTATGTTGTACTTTTCCTTTATATTTATCTGTGTATCTTCTAAGTTTTCCACCTGTGCTGAGATTTTTTGTTTATTATTTGCAGTAGTGCAAGATAGATCCTAATCCATTATAATACTGCACGTTGCTTTTATCACGTCTATCTTTCTGAGTATTTTTGTTGTTCTGTTCCCTCTTCTATACTCTTCTAACAGCGACACTTCTTGTCATAATTGCTTTATAGTTCTCTCTATTTGATACTTCCATGATGGTATTCCATTTCTCCCCTTGCTTTCCCTTACTACCCTGTGTTCTTGTGGTAGAACTTTATCAGTTATTAGTTTAGCTGCACAGTAATATATCCTGTTTACTTCTGTTATATCGCATGGATCTCTATGGACTGTCCTAATTAATGTGTTCATTTGTTTTATCAAACTTCTGGCTTTTTGGGTTTTATTGACATTCTGCAGACTGTTTCTTTCATTGATCTTAATAAGTCTATCTATCTCTATTAAATCAAGCAACTCTTCTCTTAGCTCATTTTCATCTAAACTGAGAGTACATTTTTTGTTCTCTATTTCCTGCAGGCATTCTATAGAAAGTTCTATAGCATCTTCCTGTGGCACATTCGCTTCAGTTTCATCCTGTGCCATCCATTGCTCTGTCATATGGGAACTCACTGGCCTATCACTCCTCAACATTGACTGCGTCAGAATTTCCACAGTTTCCTGTCCTTTCCCTTGCTGTCCAGCTTCAAGTGAACATTTGTACTGGTTTCCTGTGGAAGGCTACAAAATATCTTCATATGGCAACTGAGCAGTTCCTTCCCATTCCACTGGTTTCTCTTAATTTGGATGTCTATTGCTCTATCCTGCTGTGGTACATTCTGAGTTAGATTTTCTACACTGAATCCTTCACTTCACAGGTACCCCATAACCTCAGTTTCTATTTTATTAACATCTGCATTACTAATCCTCTTTTCTGCTTTTTCTCTTTGTCTTCTTATTTTTTGTATTGTAAAGTTTTCCATGTCTGGATTCCTTTGCCTGTACTTCTCTTCAAATATCGTTGGTGCTGCTCATTTGTATTGATTAGTTTTGCTTTCTCCTTTGCATAAATATTACACCATATTAAATCTCTTTTTCTTTCCCATGTCCATATTTCTTCTTCAGATGTCTCTTGATCTTCCTGTTTCTCCTTACTTTGGGGACTCGTTCCATCATGCTGTGATGTAACCTCTGTTAGACCTTCTACACCAAACCCTTCACTTCGCAGGCATTCCATAACTTCAATTTCTATTTTTTTA
This sequence comes from Protopterus annectens, assembly GCF_019279795.1. NCBI lineage: Eukaryota > Metazoa > Chordata > Ceratodontiformes > Protopteridae > Protopterus > Protopterus annectens. Next base: position 431,752,549 of record NC_056739.1, read on the forward strand.
ACTTCTACTGTACTAATATTTTCTACATTCCTTCTTTGTAATATTATTTTTTTATTGTGAAAATTTTCATCTCTAGATGCCTTTGACTGTATTTCTCTTTGTATATCTTTGGGGCTGCCTTTTTTATATTGATTAATTTGGCTTTCAACTTTGCATAAATATTGCTCCATATTAAATCTCTCCTTGTTTCCCATGTCCATATTTCTTTTATACTTTTCAAAAATCTTTACGTTTTGTTGTTTATATTTTCACACTTCCTCAGATGCTTCTTTTTACAAACAAGTTTCTTTGTCTATTTAATGTTTTTCACAAATGTGGTGTATTAGTGAACACATTTTTTTATATGAAGCTTCTAACAGTTTTTCTTGTGGAAGTATTTTTCTTTCTTCTAATTTCTCTCTTAATCTTTTTGTTTATGTTGTGTCTGGAAATTCCAGGCTTTTTGCATAATAATAACAATAACAATACATAATTTGTTTCTTATCCTCAAATGTCCACTCTATCACCTTTATGGCTCTTCTTTGGCCTATCAGCTTTTGTGATTTTTGTGGACTGCTAGTTCCTTCTACAACAGGAGTGCCATCCTCTCTCTGGGTCTGGCCTGGCCCCACTGTAAGAATGTTTCCGTATTTTGAGGATTCTACACTGTAATTTTTTCCAGTCCTGGCACCAATGAACCTACCATGATTGGGCACTTTTTTATCCTGGATCTTGTGCACCCAGATATCTTTTTTTAATTTTAACCTACTTCTGTCCATGGTACATGCTATATAAAATACAGTCTATATATCAGTGTCATCTTGGTGATTTGTTGTGAAAAACAGGGTCCACTTCGTGAAGGTACTCACCAAGACTTGAGGATGAATTCAATTTCAGCAATACTACGCTCCTTTGCTTGCTGACTTATCATCTCTCTATTTGGCCCCTTGCTGTAAGTCACTTTCCATGTCCCTGGAGTGCCACAAGAGATTTCTAAAAGTGCTTAGTAAACTACCCATAAATACAAATACCTTATAGACGGTGACCTGAACTATTAATTGATTAACCAGAGCGCCTATACCATAACAGTTCTGTATGAGCAAAAATTCCTAGGCTTAGTAAATGCTAAGTAACTAATTAACAAGGGCTCAAAAATCTTCTAGAACTCATCTTCACTAATGTCACACTACTTGCAGAACTCCTACAGTATCCACATGTCTAATCAGATCCAGTCACAAATGAGTAATATTTTCCTTTAGGGTATTTAAACATACCAGAATAAGCACCTCTCAGATTTAAGGACTTTAAAATACAAGCCATTAAAACTATACAATGATCTCTCAAAATTCACCTGCAAGATGTCCAACTCCCGTATAGCCCTAGCTGTCCCTTATGCCAATTAATTTTACACCCACCTTACAAAGGATTTAAAACAAGCGGTCCCAATCAGAACAAAATGTTTCTTTGCCATGAATTTTTTTAGAATCATAACTATGTCTCTGCAGCTTGTGTTTTTCAGTAGCAATTAAATGCTGTTCAAAAGCAGTAATCCTGGACAACGTCTTCATATTTGTTCTCAAATGTAGATTAACTTAATGAGCCAATAATTTTCTGTTCTAAATTATTAATATCACTGAGCATTTCCTCCTCAATATTTAGGAAAAAAAGTCATTCATTAGTTTCATAAAATGGAAGCTGTGCTATAATTTAATTTCTGCCTCTTTTTCTTCATGATGGTAAAACTAACATTGCTAAAATAGTACAGAAGAAGTGGACAATGCTTACCAATAATAATGATATTGGTAGGTTTATTACTGACAGACCAGTTTTTGCATATAAAAGTGCAAAGAATCTGAAAAAGCAGCTCTGTGATGAGGAGAAACCATGGGTGACAAAAGGTAACTCCTCACACAAAAATGGAACCCCCACATGTTATGATTGCTCTTTTTGTAACTATATAAGTGATGCCACTGACTATAAGCATCCACACACAGTCAAGCTCTTTACCATTAAACGCTATGCCACTTGTAATTAGGCAGTGTATATCTGTTAACGTGTTCCCCATGCACAGCAACTATATGGGAAAGTTAGTTAGATGTTTGAAAGACAGCATAGTAGAACATTGTTCAGATATGTTCAATTTATGCACAGCATACTATGTGGGCAAGTCAGTTAGATGTTTGAAGGACAAGATAGTAGAACATTGTCCAGGTATGTTCAATTTTCAGTGTATTGGGAATTAAAGTCACAGCCTAAATTAGGCCATTAAAGCATTTGCAGCTGTTCAAATTAGGGTAATAAAACCTATGGCCAAACCATTGATCAGTACTTATTTTAATGCTAACCAGCCTATCTGTCTTATAGCTATAGGGACAGTCTCCCAAACTCTATCTTCCCTATGTTAAAAAAAAAACTTTAATCTTAAATTAGAAGACACAGTGATAAAGTTCATTATTCTATCCCTATAGTTGCAGATAGGGATTCATTATGATGGCATTTAAATATAAGTATCAGTTCTCCTCATATGAGCCTGTAACCAACCGTAAACAGGGTCAGTCCCATTAATCTTTCCTGGTAGGGTAATTGCTTCATTCATAGGTAGGTACTAGGCTATCGGCCCAAGGGTCTACGTAAGCCTAGCCAGCAAGGTTCCATAGTTTACGCCACCCAAGAAAGTTATTTTCCTGTGCCACTGTCCAGCAGAGACACAGAAGTGATCCCCGGGGTGTATTTCCTATTTCCCATCCACTCATCAAGATTTTTCTTGAAGAGTGCTAATGAAGAACTTTGCTTGACATAGATGGGTAGCTTGTTCCAGAGTATAGGAAGTCTCTGGGACAGGAATCTATCCCTCCAGCGTGTCCTGTTTATTGTGGTGACAAGGTTTAGGTCCCTAGAGCATGTAGCTTGGAGGGATTGGGATTTCTTTAGGTGTAGCATGTCCAACACCTCTGGGTTTGGCATAGCTTTATATGTTAGGCAGAGATCACCTCGGAGAAGGCGATATACTATGGAGTAAAGCTGGAGTTTTTTGAGGCAGTCAGTGTAGGGCATTTGTTTGAGGCCAGTAATCCTCTTTGTGAGGTACTTCTGTGGCCTTTCCAGCTGCTGCAGATGTCTTGTGAGGTACATTCCAAAAGGGGCGTTGTACTCTATAATGGGCCTAATGAGTGACGAGTAGAGGGGAACAATGACCTCTTTTTTCCTGGATGAGAACCCTTTTATGGTGAAGTGTGCCACATAGAAGGACTTCCTAACTACTGTGGCGATGTGACTATCAAAGGAGAGACTACTGTCCACCTGGGTCCCAAGGTCTCTTATCACGCATTCGGTGTTAAGTAGATTTCTGCCTATGTGGTAGTTCATGGGTATAGGATTTTTGCCAAAGGGGATGACACTGCACTTTTTGGCATTGAGCTTGAGGCCATGGCTCTGACACCAGGCATCTGTCTCAGTGAGGCCCTTCTGTAGGATGTCCACATCATTTGGGGACTTGACTATGGCTCCTAGTTTGCAGTCATCTGTGAACTTCGTTAGCCAGTGGCCTTCTGTGTTAGCCTGTACTTCAGAGAAGTTGATACCAAATAGGAGAGGTCCCAGGACAGAACCCTGTGTTACTCCACTTGTCACTGCTTTGAAGTCAGATTTGGAGTCTACAACTTTTACAGTGTGGGTTCTGTCAGTAAGCCAGTTGGCAACCCATCTTGTGACATAGGGATTTATACCTAGTTTAGTGAGTTTAGCTATAATTCCAGAATGGAGGATGGTGTTGAAAGCCTTGGCGCGGTCAAGATAGGCTGTGTGAACCACCTTACCCTCATCCACGGCTTTGGTGACTGCCTCAAAGAAGTCGATCAGGTTCAGGAGGCATGATCTGCCTTTCACAAAACCGAACTGGGTGGGATCCAGAGTTTGGAGGTTACCAATGTCTTTGTTTATGAGTTCCATGATGATACGTTCCATGGCCTTGCAGACCAGGCTCGTCAGGCTAATAGGTCAATAGTTCCTGGGATCAGTGGTGACTCCCCCTTTGTGGAGTGGGATAACTGTTGCTGTGCACCATTCAGTGGGCATAAAGCCTGATGTGAGGCTATTATTGAACATGGTTCTTAAGTGGGGAGCCAGTTCGTGTAAAATGCAGCCTGGGATGTTGTCTGGTCCCATGGATGCTGTGTTTTTGGCTTTAGAGAGTGCAGCTTTTACCTGCGTAGTTATGATTACAGGGATTCTGCATTCTTCCTGTACTGATATGGGCCCTTTAGGGGGTGAGAGGGGGGTACAGTTAGCACTGAACCTATCTGCCAAGATGTTGGCAATATCAGTTGGTTCTGTAATTTTCATGCCTTTGTGCTGTAACTCAGAGCAGATCTGGGTGTTGCCATTAGATTCTTGACATAACTATAGAATGCTTTGTGGTTGTCCTTGGATTTAGTGGCGATTTTGTTTTCGTAGCTAGCTTTGGAGGATGTTATAAGGGATCTCAGCTTCTTACTGAGGCTGACCAGGGAGCTCCTCAATTCATGGGATTTTACTCTCTTTTGCAACAGTTTCTTCCTTCTGTTGTACAGTTTGTGTATGGCAGGGGACCACCAGATTGGCTTCCTTTTTTTTGGAGGATATCGTCTTTGTTCTGTTTGGGATAGCACGATCCATGCACTCGTATAAGTGTTTATAGAGTGCATTTGTGTAAGATTCAGCAGTTGTAACTGTATTGTCCATCTGCATGGGTGTCATGAATTTCACCACTTCTGTCATAAGAAGCATGAAGTTGGCTTTGGAGAAATGTTTTACTGCGGTTTCCTTAATGGGGGGTGGGGGCGGGATGTGGATATTAAGGGTGATAAGCTTATGGTCGGATTGGACCAACGAGGAGCTGACTTCAGGTATGGAACACCGGTCACTCATGCTGGTAATGACTAGGTCTAGGATATTGTTGCCCCTGGTGGGGGTGTGGATAAGTTGATCTAGGGCATTGAAGTTTATGAATTCCAGAAAGCGTTGAGCTAAGGAGTTGGTACATGAGTAGTTTTCCCAGTTAATGGTGGGGTAGTAGTAGTCGCCCATTATTAGGGTGTTAGGTTGAACCCTAATATTTTCCAGTACATCAAGAAAAGAGGAGTGGGAATCCTGGGGCATGATGGGGAATCTGTAGCAAGTTACAATTTGGGTTGCAGTTTTGCCCAGAGTTAGTTGCACTTGGATAACCTCGGATGCATTATGCTGAGCAACTAGCCTGGAGATGTGGATATCCTTAATGAATATGGACACACCTCCGCCTTTGGTGTTTCAGTCCAGGTTACATGGCCGAAAAGTGTTGTATGAGTTATAGCCTGGTAGTGCAGGGGTCCTCTCTGGAGCCTTGAACCAGGTCTCAGTCACTGCGCAGATATCGATGTTCACCATTTTAAGGAGTGCCTCGAGTGAGTGCATTTTGAGATTTAGACTTCTAGCATTGAGTAGCATTACCCTCAGTTTTTGCTTGCCTGTTCCTGTTATGGTGGTGAATTTGTTATTTGAACCCTGCCTAAAAAAGGCACTATAGGGGCAGCAAGAGCCTTAGCCAGTATCTGGAATCCCAGAGGTGACAGGTGCAGGCCATCTGTGGCAAAGCATCGTGGTCTGTCGACCATGTCATCCCAAGCAGACAGATACTGGATCCCCTTAGAATGACACCAGAAGCTTAGCCAATTCTTGAAGTCAATCATTTTGTCCTTGTACTGCGGTATCATTTTGGGCGATGGCAGAATGCTACTCAGGGCTAGGGTCATACCTGCCAGAGCTCTTCCATGTCTCTTTTCATGAAGTCCAGGGAGGTATGTCTCAGGTCATTCACACCAACATGGACAATGACAGAGTCATATTTGTACTTGTAATTGAGTGACCTGAGTGCGTGGGTTATGTGGCGGATCCTGGCACCCGACAGGCAGCTGACAGTAACCTTCTCCTTGTTTAGCCTGGTGAGTGGGACATCAGTGTGCCTGACTATAGAGTCACCTAGGACTAGTGTGTTGGGTACGTTATTTTGCCTTATTGGCTGTGGTTGAGTGGCACACTGAGTCTGTGGGCTATGTGTCATTTGGGTTGTGTTGGGGGATGGAGGTTTCTTGCGTTTCTGCTTTGGAGGTCTCTGTTGCTTGGTGAATATCCATTAAATTCTCTCAGTTCTAATAAATTGTGAAATGTTATACATACAGAAAAGGCAGAGTACTCAGTAATAGGTATACTCACTGATTAATGCATTGGCATCATCACTAGGGCATCTCTACTTGATAACATTCTCAATACATCCTTCATTGTATCATTTGACCTCCGCAAGACAGTATTCATATGAGTGTCAAAATCCAACTTATGCTCAACCAGTGCACCGATATCATTGGTATCATAATGTACTGGAATTATAATCCAATGAACAAGAATATCTGATGTTTTTCTTACCAAAATATATAGGTTCATAGGTTCATAGGTTCATACTAGGCTATCTGCCCTAGGGCATTTATAAGCCTAGCCAGAGTGTGTTTGGCTTTCGCCACCCATTTTAAATTAATTTTGTTATGCCCTTTTTCGAGGTTAGTATACTGTGCCTCTGTCTAACAGTGACACAGAAGTGATACCCGGGGTAAACCTACGATCTCCCATCCACTCATCAAGATTCCTCTTGAAGAGAGTCAATGAGGGACTCTGCCTAACCTGGACTGGGATTTTATTCCAGAGTGAAGGGAGCCTCTGGGTTATGAATCTGTCCCTCCAGCATGTCCTATTTATTTCAGTGCTGAGGTTCAAGTCTCTCGAGCGCATAGCTCGATGGGATTTGGATTTTCTGAGGTGCAGCATGTCCATTAATTCCGGGTTGGACATGGCTTTATACGTCAGGCACAGATCGCTTCTGAGCAAGCGGTATGCCACTGAGTAGAGCTGGAGTTTCTTTAACCGGGCAGCATATGGCATCTGTTTGAGCCCTTTGATCCTCTTGGTGAGGTACTTTTGGGGTCTTTCCAGTTGCTGCAGGTGTCTGGTAAGGTACATCCCAAAAGGGGCATTGTACTCAATTATGGGCCTGATGAGGGATGAGTAAAGAGGCACGATGACCTCCCCTGATCTAGATGTGAATCCCTTCATGATTAGGTGGGCTATATAAAATGTTTTTCTAACCACTTTGACCACGTGGTTGTCAAATGAGGGATTGCTATCAACTTGGGTCCCCAGGTCTCTAATTACTTCTTCTGTACTTAATGGATTACCACCTATGTGGTAATTTGTGAGCACTTTGTTTTTGCCAAAGGGGATGACTATACACTTTTTGGCGTTTAGCTTGAGGCCATGGCTGTGGCACCAGTTGTCTGTTTCTATGAGGCCCTTTTGGAGGATGCTTGTGTCGGCTGGAGAGTCGATTATGGCGCCCAGTTTGCAGTCATCTGCGAACTTGGTCAGCCACAGTCCTTCTGTGTTGGCCTGTACCTCCGAGAAATATATACTGAACAAGAGAGGTCCCAGGACTGAGCCTTGTGGGACGCCACTTGTAACTGGTTTGGAGTCTGACATGGCTCCAGCAATTCTAACCATGTGGGTTCTGTCCTTGAGCCAGTTTGCAACCCATCTAGTGACATAGGGTTTATATTTAAGCTGGTGAGCTTATCTATAATGCCCGAGTGGGGTAGTGTATCGAAGGCTTTTGCGAGGTCCAGGTAGGCTGTGTGGACCACCTTCCCCTCGTCAATGGCCTTGGTGACTGTTTCAAAGAAATCAACCATGTTTAAGAGGCAGGATCTGTCCTTAACAAAGCCAAACTGGGTAGGATCCAGTGTCTGTAGGTCCCCAATATCTTTATTTATGAGGTCCATGATGATCCTTTCCATAGCTTTGCAGACCAAGCTAGTCAGGCTTATGGGGCGATAGTTTCCAGGATCCGTTGAGGCACCACCTTTGTGGAGAAGGACCACTGTTGCTGTATGCCACTCTTTGGGTACATATCCTGTAGTAAGGCTGAGATTGAACAGTAGTTTTATGTTTGGGTTTAGCTCTTCTTGGAGTTCATGTAGGATGCAGCCCGGGACACCGTCTGGTCCCATTGATGCTGTGTTTTTTGCTTTGGAGAGGGCAGCTCTTACCTGAGCATCCGAGATGTCAGGGGGGCAGCACTCTGCTGGGATAGATATTTGCCCTTTTGGTGGGGAGGAGGGGGAGAAGTTTGCGCTGAACCTGTCAGCTAGGATGTTGGCAATGTCTGTGGGTTCGGTGTATTTTTTGTCATTTTGGACTAATTCTGAGCATATCTGGGAATTCCCACCCAGGTTCCTAACATAACTAAAGAAAGCCTTGTAATATATAACCATATATTTCATAGCATTGAACCTCATTATTATTTAGAATAGCTCTTTGAAACACAGTATCAAGATATTCCTGTAGCCTTTTCTAATCATTAACATTTGTTACTGTGGCCCCAGTCGTAATACTGTTGGTGAACTTGTTCACCTAAATTGTTTCATTAAGTGGAAATTTTATTTATTTATTTATTATTTATTTTTATTTATTTATTTTACATTTGTTGACCAGGCTAGTATAACTGAATATATGTCCACTTTCAGTAGAGGCCCGAGGAGAAAAGCTCCAAGAAAAAAAACATTTTATACATAGAGTCCACAAAAAAAAAAAAAAAAAAAAAACCAGTGGAAACACAAAACAATTACATAAGTATGCAACTGATAGGCAAAATGGTTTAGCAACAGTTAGGCTACACCCAGGAAATTATATTGTTATTTTACAGTTTGTATAAAAAAATAACAAAAACATTTAATGTACATGAGTTTACACAGCACAGTAAGGAGGTAAAAAAATTAATTGATTCAAGTCAAATGTAGAGGATAGAGAAGTATCAGAAAAAATGTTTTTAGCTGAGAAGTATTTAGACAAGGGAGAATAGTATCAGTCAAGATTGGAGCAGGGGCAGAGCCATTGATTTTTAATGAAGATTTTCAATTGTTTCTTGAAAAGGTTGGTGGAAGTAAGGGATGTTATTTCTCTTGCAAGTTTGTTCCAAGTATTGCCAACAGCATTTGAGAACAGGCAGTCCCCGGATTTGTTGTTGGATTTTATGGTGGCTACTTGTAGCTTTTTTGTGGATCTTAGGGTTGGTAGATTTTTATAAGAATTGAAAAGGTTACAGAGTATGGGAGTATTTGTAGTATGATGTAAAGTCTTGTGGATAAAAATGAGTTGCCGGAAAAGTAGTTGATTTTATACTTCCAGCCATCCTAGACGTTTAAGATTATGGTAATGGTGGGTACGGAAAGGGGCACCGGTGTCAAATTTGGCTATGTTGTTGTAGGAGGTTGCTAGTTTATTCAGATTACTTTTGGATAGGTTAGTATCAATAGGGGAGGCGTAGAGAAGGGTGGAAATGAGGTGGGTTTGGGCAATAGAAATCTTAGCTGAGGCTGTGAGAAACGGCTTGATTGTATAAAGGAATCCAAGTTTTCTATTAACTGATTTAATAGTTAAGTTAATGTGGGTGTCAAAGTTGAGATTGTTATCTGTTGTTACACCGAGGAGTTTGGTGTTGGTGTCGGGAGCAATTTCTGTGCCATTATTTGATGTCACTATGAAATTGATGGGGGAGACTTCTGTGTGGGAGTTAACAGTAATAATTTTTTTGGGGGGTTAAGGAGGAGACATCTTTGATGGAATCAGTTTTCAACTAAGGTAAAGACTGTTTGTGTACTAGTTTGGAGTTTTGCCGGAGAGGATGCGGCACATATCATAGTTGAATCATCAGCATATTGTATGCATGTAGTTTGGGGAAGGGAGGTTTTCAGATCATTAATGAAAATAATGAAAAGGAGTGGTCCAAGAATTGATCCTTGTGGGACTCCAGGGGTAATTGGAAGCTGAAAGGATAGGTTGTTGTCCCACAGGACTGCTTGTTTTCTGTTTTCCAGGTAGGATTGGAACCATTGTACTAATTGACAATCAAGAGAATGTGATTTAAGTATACCTGTCAATAGTTGGTGGTAACCATATCAAAGGCCTTTGAGAGGTCTATGAAAAGAGCAGAAGATAGCAGGTTAGTATTCCTATTTTTATTAATTCAGTCTGTAAAGGACAGAAGAGCAGTTGTAGCACTGTGGTGTGGCCTGAAGCCATGTTGGCAGTCCACTAGTAGGTTACTTTGGAGGAGATGATGAAGTAATTGACGGTGGATACATCTCTCCATAATTTTTGCTAGGGGAGAGAGAATGGCTATGGGGTGGAAGTTTGATAATTCATTTGTGGTACCTCCCTTATGCAAGGGGATGATATGTGAGACTTTCCAGATGGATGGGACATAAGATTCAGAAATGGTTCTGTTTATTAAGATCGAAATAGGGTAGGCAAGTACACCAGCTGCAATTTGTAGGTATTCAGCTGGGAGGAATTCAGCTGATGGAGTACATGGTTTAAGTTTAAGAAGCAGGGAGTGTATTAGAGATGTTTGGAACAGGCTGCAGGTTAAATGTCTGGGGCATGTTGGTTAGTGAGGATAATTTGGTGGTGGTAACAGATAGTAAGGTATTTGCTAGTGATTGGGCTGTTTCAGAGAAAAATTTATTAAAGATGTCAGCAATTTGGTTGGGAGAAGTTTGAGGTAAGTTAGAGGGGGTCGGTGTTTTGGACTGTCCTGGGTGGAGTAGTTTATTGATTCCTGACCAGAACTTTTGTGGGTTTTGTTTTTGAGTCTGTTGGAATTTGAGGTAGTAGTTTTTTTTGTCAAGGATTATAGACAAAAAAAAACTGCTACCTCAAATTCCATGTAGAATTCTATGTACAATTCCATGAAATGTAGAAATGAATAAACCAAACAGCAAAAATCCCAACACAGATCCTCAAGGAACCCCATTTTTTACTGAAACTTCCTCTGAAACACTTTTCTTAATATGGACATAGAAACTCCTTCCTGATAATCATCTCATTATCCAATTTATCACAAATGGATGAACTTCTTAGAGATGTCATGATCATCAATATTGAGTCATGTGGTACTGTGGTAAAAACCTTTGCAAGATACAAATACGCTACATCTTCAGATAGCCCTGAATCTACTACCTCTGTAATATTAGAGTAGAAGCTGAGCAGGTTAGTTAAACAATAACATCCCTATATATATCCATGATGGGAGATGTCCAGCCCAAATTTGATATGGGCATGTTAGCACATTATGCAGGATTCTTTTGAAATACTTCCCATGATGCAAGTTATACTAGTTGGACTATAAGACTTTGAGGGTTTATAAGATCTTAAAAATGTACTCACAAATTGTATTTCATTAAATGCTGAATATCAATTTATGTTTAGAGTACTTGAAATGGTTAAAGAAAATCCTAGAGGTGGTGACTTAAACACCTTGGTGGAAATGCAAGAATATACTTGGATTACATTTCTTTGAGCTAATAAACACCCAAGTCTAAATGTGTATGTATGTTAAATTAAAACCTGTTTTAAATTTTAAACAAGCACATGCATGAAACTAGAAGATGAAGTGACAAACATATTACATTTTAACAAACTTTGAAGTAATAAATCTATTAACTTGATTAACCTTAAATTTATGTATTCCTGTCACTGTGCAATTTTACCACATAATAAGATATGACAGGCTGTTCAAAATCATGTGATTGTCACTATTTTCATGAACGTATGTCTTCTAAGTTGAATGCTAACTGGCTGCTAAGGGTCATATGACTACTATTTTGTTTTTATGTAATGGTTTTAATATCTCAAATATCACTGGATTTGAAATCTTTTGTAATGCATGGAGCCCCATGATTACACTAAAAAACAGTGAAATTATATCCTGGTTCAGTGCTGCTAGAGCATGAGACCTGAGCTTAACAATTCTTAGAGGGGTATTTAACAATTGTTGAGCACCCCCTATGCATTAAGGATGGTCTGCACTAAAACAAGACAGCAATGGCCAGTGAATAGCAGCAGCAGGATATGAAACGGTTTTGTTTCAACTGTTTCTGACTACTGTCTGCTAAAGTACACAAATTACTTTGGGTACAACTGCTTTGTATAGTTCAACAGATAAGGAACTGAAAGCACAACTGGAAGTAGTCAAAACTTTTTCAGATGATATAAGAATGTCATTTGGTCTTGATAAATGTGTAAAAGCAACCTTTAAAACAGGAAAGCTGCAGCACCAAGAAAATGTCAATTTGGGACAGGAATGTGATATAAAAGAACTTGAGCAAGACGACGCATATAAACATTTGGGAATTGATGAAGGCTCAACAATAAAACTTGAACAAATGTTAATAAAATTTTGTAAGTAATATTTTAGAAGACTTAAATTAATACTGAAAACAGTGTTGGCATCTAGGAACAAAGTCCAAGCTATAAACCAAGTTGCTCTTCCTGTCCTAAAAGTTTTATCTACTTCTGGTCTGATTTCCATTCCTGCTTGATGCCAATATACTACTGGAGTGATTGACTAGCCACAAAAGGTGTTGGATAGGTTGGACTGGAAAACAAGAAGGATGCTTCCTGCTCATCAAATGATTTATAAAAATCAGTGCATACCAAGATTATATATTCCTGTCTGAAGAGGGTAAGGGCCTCCTTGAAACTGATTACATGTATAGATCTGCAATTGCATGACTGGATACATTATCTGATGACTGCACAATACCCAAATGTAGTGAAAGTTTTAAAACATTAGGAAAATAAGTTTAAGATGACTTCCCTGCTTAGTTTAGCAGAAGTATATTGGCATCAAGCAGGAATGGAAATTAGACCAGAAGTAGATAAAACTCAGGCAGCAACTGAATGTACCAAAAACCAAAAGAAAGAATATAAGGTGAAGGATCAGATGAGAAGGCAAGAAATATGGAAAATGCATGCATATAGTTGCAAGTTTAGAAAACTATTGGAACAACCTCATGTTGATCAGGACTGAACACAGGAATGGTTAAGGAGAGGTTAATTTAAACTAAAAGACGAAAGGTTAATATTAGCGGCCCAAGATAGTGGACTATGTACACTTTGATTTACAAAGTCCATTGAACATGTGGGAGAAAAAAACAAATGTAGGTTTTGTAAAACAGAATTGGAAACAGTTGCACATCTTTTTGCTGCTTGTGATATAGTAATGGCAGATGGACTGTATACTGAAAGGCATAATAATGTGGCAAGACTGTTGCACTGGAAATTGTGCAACAACACTGGAAACATAAATCCACAAAGCATTATAGAAAATGATAAAATTTATATCACATGGGATCACCCATTACCAACAGTTCAAAAAATAGATGCGAGAAAACCAGATATAGTAGTCCATGAAAAGAAGACAAAAGTAGCATTGATCATTGAAATTGCTACATCCAGTGACCATAGTGTCTTACGTGCGAAGAGACACAAAGTCATGAAAAACAGAATTTGCAGGCAGAAACAAGGGCAATGTGGAAGAAGGATACCCAGACAGTTCCAATAATAGTAGGAGCAATGGGCCTCATAAAAAGGAATTTACAAATGTACTTAGGTATGTTACCAATACCTGTAACTCCAGATAAATTGCAGGAGTCATTACTGGACACATTGCGGGTGCTGCAAAGAGCACTTCTGGCTAACATCAAAAATTGAAACAATACTAATTTCATGAACTTTAATCATGCTTTGACTTAGGAATGGGGTCCATTCCCATCATGGTATTGGAAACCCAAAAAAAACTTGGTGAAATTAAAAAAGGGAATACATAAGGATGTCTCTCACTTCCCCGCTGCTTTACCAGCTTTTAAAGTCGGCACAGTGCATCACTTTTTTTTTTTTAACCTTACCTTTGACTAATTAATAGTACATGGAGAAGATAAATTTCCACGTACTACAGAGAATTGTGATTGGATCTCCAATCATAACTACATATTATGTGTTCTCACATGGATTCCAAGATTCACCTCTCGAGCTCGGCTCTTGAAGTGAATTTCTTGGCATTCATGTTTTGAATACATAATAAGTAAGTTACGATCTGTGACCTAATCATAATCCTCTTTGTGTTTTACTGTTAGATTTTAACAAATTATTACTGTGTATTCCTGTGCCTGTTTTTTCTGCTGCTTAATAAACAGTATTAAACATGTGCATGTTCAATTTAAGCATAGGCATAAGGTATACGCTTGAGGTGCATAAAACTGGTACCATTACACCCCTCCATAAAGAGGGCCTCACCTCAGATCCCAGATTATAAACCCATCAGCCTAACAAGCCTAATTTGCACAGATATAATAAGTATTATATGTCATTTCATAAACTCTGGCATAAAATATTCTTGCTCTAGACTTGCAACAGCATAATTTCATCAAAGGGTGATCCTGTTTATTTAATTTAATAAACTTCCTCAACAAAGTCACTGATGCTGTAGATAGTGGCCATGCAGTTCACATAGCATACCTGAATCTGGTCAAGGCCTTAGATGCTTTAACCCAAGCTGGAATTGTAAACAAGCTTAAAGGCATAAATGCAAGGCCATGGATTGTAAGATGGCTAACAACCTGACTGACAGACAGAGCTGATGTAGTTTAAGTAGCAAGTGCCACCTCAAAAAGCAAAAAGTTGATTTAGTGTCATTCCTCAGGACTCTGTGCTGGGACCCCTTCTGTCTGGAATCTACTTTTCAGAGCTCCAAATCTCTAACCCAGAATATGAAGAATTAAATTTTCTGATGAGAGCTAAATGGGTGTTGTCATTCATCCAGAATCTGAAACAGTGTTACTATAGCAAAAGCTAAACCATACAAATCAATGCTACGTTAGAAACAGGTTTAAATTACAATTAGGGTAGTGAAGTATTATTATTACCCTTGGTAGATACATCTCAATAGCAGCTTATAGTATAGACAGCTGTCTACTGCAATCTATCATGATTGTCAGATGTCTCATCACCCTCATAGATAGCTGCTAACACTTTGACCACCACATTGCAACATTAGTTAGGAATTCCTTCCATCTGACCCAGTTAACAACTAAAGGTATTTCATCAAGTTCAAACATTATCATCTGTCTTATGTTCTATCCTGATCAAATCAATTAACCAGTATAATGCCCCTTTTAGTAGATATCCATCCAAACATGTCAAATAGCCAGAGGTGCCGGAAGCTGTTGAAGGCTGGGGGGGGGGGTGGGTGGAGGGTGAGAGGGGCACTTAGTTATCTAAAAAGGGCAATTTTTTAAAACTATTTACTAACACAATATAGGTTCACTTGGAGGACATTTTAAGCTTAGTCAGTTTCCATTTTGGTGAACCGTGGGGAACTCCATTGGTGACTGTTCTCTTCCCCTATTTTGATCTCCTGCATCCTGTGAGCAATCATACATGTATGCTTTCTTTGACTCACCTTCTTGATTGTATTAACCTGATTGTATTAAATTATATTTCTTATAATAATACAGCACCACTTCTTAGAATGTGTTCTAAATTTGTAGTTTTGTAGTTTTGAACAGTTTTCTAGTAAGCAACGAAACAAAATGTATGAACTAATAATGACAAAACTACCCATTTCAGAAAATTTCAGCCATAAAACACCTCTCAAACTTCTGTCATTACAATTCACCAGCCTTTGTGTAGACTGCATATTTTCATTATGACTCTGTTTTTGTTAAGTGATACATTCCCTCACATAAAACCATGCAAAGTGAATGACTAGTTCAAACTTTTCATACATTTTGCATTTATCCTCATTCTTGAGATTTGTGCCATGGCTAAACATGGAGCTAGGGTATCTTTGCCCAAAATCAGAAATTACGGAAATCACTGTTCTGAAACCATTTGCATGAAGGATCAAGTTTGTTTGTTAGGTGATACAGTCCCTCACATAAAACCATGCAAAGTAATTGACTACTACAAACTTTTCAAACATGTTGCATTTATCCTTATCTTTGAAACTTGTGCCATGGCTAAAATGGTGGGTATCATTGCAACAAAATCTGAAATTATGGAAATCGTGTTCTGAAACCATATGTATAAAGGGTCTTGAACATAGTTTTTTGACAGCTGCTTTGCTTGGAGGTCTTCACCCCCCCCCCCCATGCAGAAGGTTTTTCCTACTGTACCTTTTATCCTGAGTTGTTGCAACTTGGGATTAAAAAAAATAATTACTCTACCTTCACAGCAGTGGTCTTGAAAATGTGACTCTCACAATTCTGACTGATATGACCATGTTTCCATTGCAAAATCCTACCAAAATTGTTTGCTTACTAAGAAAACAAGCAACTAAATGTATACAAGTTTCTAACAGGTGGAGAAGATTGCAGGATCAGGGGACCCTCATTCATGGCTGATTAAATGATAGGGTATACCTATTTAAATTTCCTGGGGAGGGATATAGACTGCTTAGTGATATTATGGCTTAACAAGACTGATTCCAGGTTTCCCACTGCCACTCTAGTTCCACTGCATGAATGCCACTAGTGTCAACACTACCACATAGCTGCCATTCAAGAACGGAGTGACTCACACTGTCATCTCACTGTGGGGTAGTAGTCCAGCAGGCATTCAGTTCTATCATTCAAATGAAGAACCAAGCAAACACAACCCAGTATCAGGAGCCACAACTGACACTAAGCACAAGAACACTGACGATAGTTTACCTAGGTTTCGTCTTTAATGTACAGACTTCTTCAGAACAATCACCATTTAAAATCACTTCACTTATATACATTTCCTCCAAAACCAACCCCAATTAACACATTCCATTAACCAAATAATTAATTAACAATAAATCAAATACATATACTTAACCATAATACTATACTTCCACAAATTTGTTAAATATTGGTAAATATATATATATATATATATATATATATATGTATATCCTATCACATAAATATTAGAAAAAATTTACATATTTAATAATATTTGTACTTAACAAATTCCACTTATTGTTGTGTATTTACTAAAATTGTACTATATTAAAAATGTTAAAAATGTTAATTAAAAAGTATGAATGTGCACATGAATGTGCATATTAAAACCATAGGCCACTCTTGCCAATCATTAATGGTTATATATACTAAACTTCCAAATCTGTAAAATCCACTTATTATGTCACCCCAGAATATGTTTTAATTTCAAAATTGGAATTATACTTATGTTATCATTAATACCCGGAAACACAGTGGCATTCAATCTCAGTTGCCATTTCGTTTCGCATATATCCAAGTGCACGTCCAAGACTGCACCCTGACTATCCTTCTTTAAATGCTGTATTGTGCAAAACTTAAATTCATGCCACGGATATTGCTCAATATGCCTAACCAAAGCATTAGTATTCCTCATATGCCTGATGTCTAATATATGCTCATTAATTCTTTCCCTGATGGTTCTACATGTTTTCCCTATGTGGAAGGCCGAACAATGGACACATTTTCCTATATATACAACATTCTTAGTATAACAATCAAAATGCCCATAAATGTGAATGTGTATGTCCCCCACGGTAATTTTTTCACCAGTGACTAAAATGTACTTGCATGTACTACATCTACCACACTTAAAGTTACCCTTAACTCTACTTGTATTAGAACTCTCAATACTGGACTGACTTCCCATTTCTAATAATTGCTTGAATGACCTTCCTTTTCTAAAAACATTTTTTGGAGCCTTCCATAACTTATCCCATACATTACAATCCAATTTCAACAATCTCCAATTATTTTGTATGATGTTGACTATATGATCGGCATCATAATTGTATGTAGTTATAAAAAATATTTGTTCACTCATTTCATTTCTGTCATTCCTCATGCCATTTTCTATTTCCACTACTGTTTGCATATTCATTTGTATACTTTCATTGTCATTATTGGTCAGTATAGCCTTATAAGCCCCATTATTTCTTTTATATATTACTTCATCCCTAACAATGCTACATACAGTAACTGGATACCCACGCTTAATAAACATACTCTTAATAAATTCAACTTCACTAAGAAAATCCTGATATTCACTTACCATTCTGGCTGCCCTAACCATTTGATCTTTTACTATTGCTTTTTTCTGTTGGTTAGGGTGCCAGCTCTGGTAATTCAAATACGAATTCGAAAAAGTTGATTTTCTATGTATTCCAGACGTCAAGCATTTACTAGACTGGTCAACTTTTAATTTTACATCCAAGTATGGCAATTCACTTTTACTAAACTCAAAGGTAAACTTAAAAAATCCCACTGTACAATTAATATAATCTACGAATTCCTTCATACTGTCAACATCCCCCTCCCAAATTACAAATATGTCGTCCAAAAAACGGGTATATTGTTGTATATATTTCCTATAATGACTAGTAAACACATACTCCTGTTCTCAGAAGGACATTATATAATTGGCATAAATGGGGGCACATGCAGCCCCCATTGCCACCCCAGTATTCTGTTTAAAATAATGACCTTCAAAAAATATATAGTTATTTTTCAACACTATCTCCATTAAAGTAATAAATACATTAATATGATCCTGGTCATACACACCAGTTTTAACTAACTGAATTTCCAGACATTCCAATCCAATTTCATTAGGAATGACTGAAAACAAATTACATGCATCAATGGTCAACAGGATAGTGTCATCACTTATTTTGACTGTTCTTAATTTTTCTAAAAAATGCCAAGAGTCTTTAGTTATGTAATCAAACTTCTTTAACCCCTTTTGCAAATGAAAATCCAAAAATTTACTTATAAAACATGTCTTGCTTCTCTTGCCATCAACTATGGGCCTAAATTTTAGATTATTCAACCCTTTATGTAATTTAGGTATCCCAAAAATTTTGCTGACTATAGGATACTCGTTTTTCAAATAATAATACTCAGTTTCATCTGTCTGCCCCTGTATTAATAGGTCCTCAACCATAATATCTATTTTTAAATATGCTATATGTATTTGGTTGAGGTTACTCTCTTCATATGTGTCATCAACCAACATGTTTAACATATAATCTATATAATCATTCCTATCCATTATCACCATGCCATTACCTTTGTCTGGCTTCATAAACCTAAGACTCTTGTCATTAGTTAAATCCTTCAATATTTTCTCTTCGTCTTTACTTAAATTATTAAGGTCATTCAATTCATTTTTAGTTTTTCTCATATATTCCCTAATGTCCAGTTCACATGCCTTCTCATAAAGGGCCACCATTCCATTGGGGGGGGGGGGTGTGGATTAAATTTACTTGGTTTCTTCAAACCACGCTTTTCTTGCACTTGATTGTTTGTAAACTACATCCTTATATTCATTTTCCTAGTTAGCATTTTTAAATCTATCAAATTGGCTAATTTTCCCCTCCTAACTGGAATAAAAGAAAAACCTTTAGACAACAAATCCGCATGTTCGCTGCCTATTTACTTATTTGAATAATTATACACTTTATAATCCCCATGAGCATTTGAGACTATACGTGGGCTACCTAATAGTGTAACATTTTCCACCCCTTGAATAACATCAATAACATTCGAAAAATTATACAATTCCACATCACATTTCACTTCAGATGGCAAAAAAATCAAACTCATTAAAACAGCTATCATTGGAAGGCATAAAGTCAAAACATACAAGCTGCTGTCCTGTTGATGGCTCATCCGTAGCTCCTTCTTCAATGTCAGTTAACTGTAAACTGGAAACATTCGGTATGTCACAATCCCCAAATGTTTCACTATTATGGCCATCCATAACAGAATAAACACTTACTTGCAGTAATGGATCCATTTAACTATCTACCTCCATCCTGCTTGGTGACCGTTGCAATATTGCTGTGAATGATTCCACTTTTTTGGCTTCGACCCCTGCCGATAATATTCCTGACTCTTGTCTCTCTTCTGCTGCTGCCCGTTTGGTCCGCAGTTTCGTAACCTCTCCGAACATCTGGGCCCACCTTCTAAAGGGAATTCACTCTGCTCACAATCACAATTATACTCCTCCTGCTGCATCGTCACTTCCTGCACTGCCCGCAGTTCATCACTGGCTACAGCTCCCCGGTGACTATGGTTACCCTTGGACAATGAATATACTCTTTTACTTTGATATTCTTCAGTGTCTCTACCACTTTTATGCCATTTCCTTTGATGTATAATAGCACAACTAGCATCAATACTCACTAACATGTTCTTATAATTAGTTTGATAATAGTCAAAGTTTAAGTCCGCCAACATTGGGAGGGTAGCCTAATGGTTAAGGTGTTTGCCTTACAAACACAAGGTGTAGGGTTTGAGTCTCACAACGGATAATTGGCTAGGCTTACAATGGCTCACAAGGGCAGTTAGCCTAGTACTAACCTATGAACCTATAATGTCATTCTCTTCGTCCAATTCATTTATCTGGCGGGCTATAACTTGATCATTGTATTTTATCATTATTCTCATCAGTTCAATCCCAGTCTGATCAAATAACTGATGCACTTCCTCAATCATTTCACTTTTCCCTTCGATACCATTAGGATATCTCCAAGAGCGCAATCCTCGCGGTACTAACCCCAGTTCAATATTTCTATGTAAATAATTGTTCTCTGTTTGTAATTTTTTCATGTTGAACAACTGTTTCTCAAAGTCTTTCATACGGTCAGCCAAACTTAAATTAACCTTTTTTGTCACATTTTTATTGTTGATACCTAGCTGGAAGTTAAAGTGATTTACCTTCCATTGCATTCTATCAAGAGTTGGATTAGTGGCGATACCACTGTTTACATTCCTACCCCTATTTTGCGCCTGTTCACCAGCATTTGCCTCATTCGAGCCCATTTCAGAGGTAGCTGCACCACTAGGCATAGGTTGGGTCAATGGAATACCCAAACTTCCCAAAGTTCCTATTGTTTGGCTGCCATTCATTGACTGTTGTTGGTCAATTAGTCTTTTTATTTGCACTGTGAGCTCAGACAACTGCTGATTGATGCGCCCAAGCAATCCCATGATATCAGAGTCAGAATCCAGATTCTCCATGTTAACCACACCAAGCAAATATCAACGACTCTCCAACAAACTGTAGAATTCCAAATGAAGAACCAAGCAAACACAACCCAGTATCAGGAGCCACAATTCACACTAAACACAAGAACACTGACGATAGTTTACCTAGGTTTTCTCTTTAATGTACAGACTTCTTCAGAACAATCACCATTTAAAATCACTTCACTTATATACACTTCCTCCAAAACCATGCCCAATTAACACATTCCATTAACCAATTAATTAATTTTGTATAGTATTATGGTTAAATATATGTATTTGATTTATTGTTAAAGACCCAGGGAGAAAAGCTCCACAACAAAAAGAATATTATTAAGGTACAAGCAGTAAACTTAGTTTAAGTAGTACATTGCTAACAGTATGTAAATGAGCTTAACAAAAATATTATAGCAAAATATAATAACAGAATACAATATAAACATGCATGTTTCAGGCATACAGGAATACTATAAATGTTTCTGTACAACATATGTGAGGTACATATGTCAGGTAGCTTTACAAGGTGAGTCACTTCTGAAAGACCAAAACTGGTCATGTAGTTTTACAGTTAGGTCATCTGAAGGAACAAAGATTAATAAAGATAAGACAGATAGTGGAATAGCCCTATGTGGGATGAGCACTATTTAGGCTAACTTGTGTGAGATGAGTGGGAAAAAATAGGAAGAATATTAGTTGGGAGCATTACAGGGGCATGGCCAATTATCATTAAAATAGCCTTTCAGGGTAGTTTTAAATGTGGACAGTTTGGGGTTTTTAGTTATCTGTTGAGGAAGGGTGTTCCAATCCAATTACTTGATTCTGATACATTTATTCTTTATGGCTCTGTATGTGACCAAAATGATGACAGAAGTACAGTCATTCAGCAAGTAAACATAATGCATACATATGAGATTTTTTTTAATTTATCTACTGTGTGTGTGTGTGTGTGTGTGTGTGTGTGTGTGTGTGTGTGTGTGTGTGTGTGTGTGTGTGCGTGTGCGTGCGTGTGCGTGTGTGTTTGAATTCCAGGTCACCAGTTCCTAGTGTGAACTACGATTCAGTGATTGCTAAAATATGCTTCAGATTTGTGAAAAAGACAAGTTAAGTTCTTGTCAGCATTGCTAAGCTTTACTCTCATGCTAGAACATAACAGAGGTGCACACAAATCAGCATCTGAAGCATTTTCATAGCTTTAAAAGCTGTTATACACTTCATGTCACACATAACTAAAAAAAAAAATAGTGGCAGAGCGATGTGCTTGACTGCTTTTAAAGTCATATGTTCATCAGATAGTTACTTCACTTCTGCCCGCTGTCCATCTGGCTGAGCAAATTGTTTTACAGCTG
This sequence comes from Protopterus annectens, assembly GCF_019279795.1. Lineage (NCBI taxonomy): Eukaryota > Metazoa > Chordata > Ceratodontiformes > Protopteridae > Protopterus > Protopterus annectens. The sequence goes on from NC_056739.1 coordinate 431,774,828, forward strand.
TCGAAGTTGTTTAACTGGTCCATGTGAGAGAAATGTATTTCTGTGCAACATTCTAACTCTCCTAATGTATAAGTTTTTCTTTTCTTTTTGAGAAAAGGTAATATAATGTACTATATTTTTTTATGCTTATTTTATAGCTAGTCTATTATACCACCATTGGCATGTAAATAAATTGACTGCAATGGCAATGTTAATTGATGTTACATAATGTATATGTTATTCTTGTAACACAAAATGTGAAACATAATGTGTTGAACAATATTGTAGTGCATGAAGTGTGGTGATTATGCTCTAATATCCGTAAAAAGACAAATCAGTTAAGCACTTCTATAACACAAGACTCAATCTTAAATAGATGTTAAGCACCCCCTGCTTCATTTGTTAAGATCAGTTATCATGTTATGCAGTTAAATTTGCCAGTACCAACCAACAAACCACAGTGGCAGAATAAAAAACAGACTTGTTTCTGCCCGCTGTCTGTGCCTGCAATAGGTCCCTGACTTTCTGTAATATTAGAGAGGGGTGGCCGCAGTGGTGGATGGCCATGGTGGTGCAGCGGTTAGTGTTGCCGCCTCACAGTAAGAGGTTCTCCGGTTCAGTCTTCGGCTGGGGTGCCTTCTGTGCGGAGTCTGCATGTCCTCCCTGTGGTCATGTGAGTTTCCTCCTGGTGCTCCAGTTTCCTCCCACATCCCAAAGACATGCTGTAGGTGGATTGGACACTCTAAATTAGCCCTAGGCATGAGTGTGTGCATGTGTGTGCCTTCTCTGGAAGGTTGGACGCCAGGCTGGCAACTCGACATCGTAAAACTCCACTGCCAATCATGAGCGGACAGGTGATCCACTGTGGCGACCCCTAACCGGAAAAAGCCGAAAGAAGAAGAAGATGCTGCTACCTTTCTGATAGCACTCGCTAAGTACTATACCACTTTGCAAGTTGGCAATTTTTTTTTTTTCTGTAACTAGTAGTACATGGAGAAAATAAAGCTCCATGCACTACAAAGAATTATGATTAGGTGTCCAATCATAACCTTTTATTATGTGTTCTTGACATGGATGCATAGATTTGCTTCTTGTGATTCAATCTCAAGATGAATTTCTTGGCATCCATATCTTGAAACATGATTGGCTGGTTATGATTGGCGACCCAGTCATAAATTCTCTATAACTATGATTTATTCTGCTAAAGCTATTGTGCCCAGATCATGGCTGTTTACATACCCAGTTAACAAATTAAATCAATATGTACATGCACAGACAGATATACAGACATACACAAATCATATGAAAGTTGTAAAACATTTTGTACGCCTGCACTTTTTTCTTTAACTGGTAGTAGTATGTGGAGTAGATAAAGCTCCATGCACTACAGAGAATTCTGACTGGATCTCTCCACTCACAGCTGCTTATTATGTGTTCTCGATTAGGGCTTAGGGTTGATATAATGGTTAAAGTGCTTACCTCACAAACATAAGGTACACGGATTAATTCTTACCTTTGAAAGGGAAACATGCTTGGTTTAAAATGGCCCTCAAGGGCAGCCCTCCTAGTACTTACCTATGGCATGGCTAAGATTCACCTCTCGAGCTTTGCTGTGCTGCACTCTAGATGTTAATTTCTTGACATACGTGTGTTGAGTGCACAATATCTTTGCCACACTTTCTTTTGAGTACACATAAATACTGGTTATTATTGTGTCCCCCTGTATTACTTAAACATGGTACATAATTGTGTATAATTGCGGAGATAACATATCTGACACACTATAATTGTCCAGCTTTGTATTTAACTGTATTGTTCTTCTGTCATTATAGCCATTGCAGTATCTCGTTTCTTATCTGATCATTGTTCTTTGCCGTATCTAATATTGTTAGCCTTGTCTGAGCTGAAATGCATTTTCAAATGAGATATCTAGATCTGAATGCATAATTAACACCATCTGACCAAATAACTTTGTTCAAGCAAGGTAGTTTGAAGTTACATAATGAAGAAAAAGTTAGTAAGAAACCATTTTACTAGTCTGAGTAAATGGCTAAAGAAGATATTACAAGAAACCCATGACACAAGAAGAAGATCAAAACTTAAGGAAAAAAAAAATGTCACAGTGAGAAAAATAAGTGGCATGCCAGATAAATGTCACTGAAAGTTCACAGAAAGAGCTTTTGGTTATATGATCTTTGAAAACAGGCCCTCCACCACTTGAATCTGGCATGAGACAGGATTTTGTCAATCACGTCTACTGCACACTTGGCTTCCTCTTCCACTAAAAAGTTCATAACTGCATATTAATTGTTATTCTCACCCTGATAACTGAAGAAAATTATGTAGAGAGGATCACAGAAATGGATGGAAGACTGAAAACAGAATGCTCATGTGAAGTGTCTTGAGATGCAAAAGGCAACTGTTTGTAAATCTTTGGCTCATGGTTTGATAAAAAATTGCTCTTTTAACCTAAACACTATAATTTGAAAGATTCACGTAATGAAGTCCTTCTGGGAGGTAAGCTCACTTAACAATAAAACATTCCCACTCACCCAGTTTTGGAGCAAAAGTCCTTATTCCCACCCCTTTTACACTCTTTCTATCCTCTCTCATTCTGTCTTTGAAGATATTTGTCTGAAAGCTTAAGTATTCTTTCTTCGCACAAAAGACCTGGATGCCTATACAAATGCAAACGCTGCTGAGTTGTTTAAAAAGGGAAGGGGTTAGAGAAAAAAAGAAAGAGCAAATTTGGAGACTGTACCAAAACCTTTCAGTATGGCATAGTTTATTAGAAACCATCTTCTTCTTCTCAAATGAAGAAAATGGAAGGAAAAAAAAGGAAGGAATAATGAATTATTTCCACATTACAAGTGGTTCTAAAATAAAAGAAAAATACTCTTCTTTGTGCTGTTAGTGTTCTTGGAGAAAGTAAATAGGGCCATTGGCAAGGTAAAAACAACAACATAAGTCTCCTAATATTTGCATTTCCACCTCAGTAAACATACGTACAAACCAAAAGGCATTTTACAAATGGATTTTAATGAACTTGAAGTGCTGAGGTCAGGCTGTTGATTTTATTCTGGTTCATGCAGCATTTCTTGGGGTCTTAGCAGTGAGGTGGGGGTGGCTTAATGCAAAAAACTGCATGTTTTATGGTGTGTTTCAGTGCTTCAGGGTATTATCTAGAATTAGCAGTTGAAACATCTGTGATTTTTTAACCCCTGTTTTGCCGAATGCAAAACTCACTCCAAACATTTCCTAAGATTTGATGTACAACTGACTCCAATAACTTAACAGTTCTACTAAGTCTTTTAAAGTGTTTTTGAGTTTTATCTTCATGATTCTGCAAAAAAATATGCTACTGGTTGTAGTCAAGGAAAATCACTAGTAAGCATATGTAAAATTATAGTTAATGTTACGTACTGTCTGAAAATGCAACCTGGAAAAGAAAGAGTAGCACATTGACATTAGAACACAGCAGAAATTCCACAGGATGAGGGGGACGTGTTACAGATTATAGGTAGGGACAGTTTAAGGGTTATATTTCTTAGAGATGGGTAATGCCAAGGGGAAATGAACTCGGAGAAAATGGCAAAAAATGTGTTTATATTTAGTTATATTGTACGTATTTCCTTCAACTTAACTCACTTGTTCAAGTCAAAAAAATGTGTTCTTAATTTTTTAATTTTTTTTTTTTTTTTGGCTCAACATTACAAGTTTAACACACTCATTTATGATTTTATTTTACATACATTAATATAATTCACTCCACTGTAAGAGTCATGTAACAGTTTATAACTCTTTTCTCCCTAGGCCTCAGCTGAAACAGACAGAACCCATTCAAGCAGCCAGGTTAACTAAATAGAAATAAAATGTTCAATTTTTTTTTTTAATGATGCTTTGCTATATGCAGAAGGGTAACAGTCATCATTCATCTGTATAAGACTACAAATCAACAGCAACAGAAAAATGTACTAAAATAAATCTTAGCTATTTCTTTCCAGTGTGTGTGTATGTGTGCGCGTGAGTGTATGTGTGTGTGTCTGTGTATGTATCCAAATCAGAGATCGCAGTTCTTTCCCAGAAAAAAAGTGGATTGTTCTTTTCGGGTGGTAGGGAACAGATACTTGATGTAGAAGTGTTAAAATATCTTGGGTTTTTGCTCACAAGTAACAGGCACATGGGACTGGTAACTGACCCAGGAGATGGACACAGCAGCAGCACTTCAGGCATTGCACTGGATCATGGTGATGAAGCAGAAGTTACCTCCTAAGACAAACCACTCAGTCTACAAACCCATGGTCATAAGCTTTGGGTAGAGACCAATTGGATAATGCCATTGCTGCAATCAGTAAAAATGAAGTTTCTTTGTAAAGTAACTGGTCCTATTCTCTATGACAGAGTGAGAAGTTCAGCTGTATAGGAGGATCCTGAGAGTAGAACACTGCTCCTCCAGATCAAGACTGCTCATCCAGACCAAGAACAGTCATTGAGGTGGTTTCTGCACTTAGTGAGAATGACTATCTGCCTCTTCCCTGCAATGGAAAGTGTACCAGACAATTCACTGGGAGTAGGCTCCATGCCAGACCCAAGAAACACTGCAGAATTGTGGTTCTGTGCAGTCCAGTATTTTATTTTTTTTTTGGGGGGGGGGGGGGTTGGTCGAAATACTTTTCTGATCTGCATGGGAGACTCAAAGACTTTTCTGTGATTTGAGACAATTTATTATCTAAATAAACTGCAAGTTTTTGTAAAACAAAATGTAAAAACAGGGGTTGGGAGGGTGGCCTAATGGTTAAAGTGTTTGCCTTACAAACACAAGGTGTAGGGTTTGAGTCTCCCAAGGGATAATTGGCTAGGCTTAAAATGTCTCGCAAGCTAGCTAAGCTAGCTTAATACTAATCTATGAACCTCCTCAGCACATGTCCAAACCAACGCAATTTCGCCTCTCTAGCTTTGTCTCCAACCTGGGCTGACCCTCTAATATACTTATTCCTAATCCTGTCTACCCTCATCATACCCAGTGCAAATCGTAACAACTCTGCCACATCCAGCTCTGACTCTTGCCTTTTTGTCAATGCCACTGTCTCCAACCCATATAACATAGCTGGTCTCACTACCCTCTTGTAGACCTTCCCTTTCACTCTTACTGGTACTCGTCTGTCACAAATCACTCCTGGCACTCTCTTTTCCACCCACTCCACCCTGCCTGTACTCTCTTCTTCACCTCTCTTCCACACTCACCATTACTCTGAACTGTTGATCCCAAGTATTTAAACTCATCCACCTTCGCCAACTCTATTCCCTGCATCCTCACCATTCCTCTATCCTCCCTCTCATTCACACACATATATTTTGTCTAATAATAATAATAATAAATACATTCATTCATTTATACATATATATATAGTTTAAAGACTTTAACATGACATGGACTGCTGGGGGTATATGGAATAAGAAATTGCAATGCATATCTAGTAGACAACACACACCCACATATGTGGAGGTCCCCCACATAAACATACCCAAACAAAGGAGACCTCTGAGGCAAAAACACACACAATATCCACAGCCCACCACACTACATACCACGTATAGTCCACACACCTGTGTCTCACAGCCACTAAGGCTTCACCATAAACCCAAAATATTAGTCATAGGAGACTCCATTGTGATACGCACAGATGTGCCTCTCACCAGGCTGGATAAGGAGAAAGTCACGGTTAGTTGTCTGCCAGGTGCCAGAATTCACCATATCACATAAGCACTCAAGTCTCTCAATAATAGCTACTGTTATGACTCTGTCATAGACCATGTTGGTGTGAATGACTTGAGACGTACCTCTCTGGACTATATGAAGAGAGGCATGATGGAGCTCGCTGATTATGTGTCCTAGGCAGTTATGTCCCTAGCCTTAAGTAGCATTCTGCCATCACCCAAAATGATGGCACAATACAAACAGAAAATGATTGACTTTAATAATTGTCTTAGTTTCTGGTGTCATTCCAGGGGGATCCAGTACCTGACAGCCTGGGAAGATATGATCTACAGACCATGATGCTTTGCCAGAGATGGCCTACATCTGTCTCACCTGGGCTTCAGGCTTCTGGCAAAGGATCTTACCTCCACCATAGTGCTTTTTTTAGGAAAAGTCTTGAGGTCGATAAAACCAACATAAAAGTGTCAACAAAATGCAAATTAAAGGTCATGCTACTAAACGCTAGGAGTCTAAACATGAAACTGCACTCATTGCAAGCATTCTTAAACCTGGAAAATGCTGACATCTGTGCAGTCACAGAAACCTGGTTCAAAGCTGCAGCGAGCACCCCAGCCTTACCTGGTTACTCATCCTGTCATGCATTCAGACCCCAAACTGTAGTCAGTAAAGCCAAAGGTGGTGGAATTTCAATATACATTAAAGACATACACTCCTCCAGGCAGGTCAAACAGTATGACGCACAGGAGACACTCCAGGTGCAGTTAACCATTGACAAGACCCCTATTCAAATCATAGCTAGTTACCAGCCCCCAAATCTGACTCAAGATGCCCAATCCGCCTATTTGGACCTGTTCGAATCTATCAAGATTCAACCATTTACCCTGATCCTGGATGACTTTAACTTTCCAAACCTAGATTAGAAGAACTGCTCATGCCAGAACACAAATGCCCAGAGATTCCTCGATTTGGTCAATGCAATTGCCTTTGAACAGCTAGTCGATACCCCAAGATGTGATAATATCTTAGGCTTGGTATTAACCATCATGAGTAACCACTGAAGCATCCCTATAGTATCATCCTCCCTAGTAAGATCTGACCATAAAGCGGTCACTTTTGAAGTCACCATTTCCCCCAACCCGCCTCTAGCTAGGATTAGACATAAAAACTTCTCTGTAGGAAATGGCACCAATATCCAAAACTACACCAAAGCACTATACAAGCATTTATATAGATGCATGGAATCAGGAATACCTGACAGAACTAAATCATCCACCGCAAGGAAGAGTAAACCTGTCTGGTGGACATCTGCAATAAATAAACTCTATAACAAAAGGAAAAAATTGCTGTCCAAGACCAAGAAGGATCAGGTGCCCAGTTGGAAGCAATGTCTCCTTAGCCTGAACAAGCAAATAAGAGTACTAATGAAATCCTCCAAAGCAAATTGGCCACATCTACTAGAGACAATGATAAGACCTTCTGCACATCTGTCCGCAACGTCAAAGGAAGCACCCAGATCTGTTCAGAACTGGTGGTCAAGGACACCACATATACAAATGCCGTAGATATAGAAAACTTGCTGGCTGACAGATTCAGCAAAAACTTCACCCATCTGCCCCCCCATCAGTAAATCAGGACATCCCCAGTACCTGCCCCCTTCCCCTTATATCTAGGGAACAGGTCATCACTGCTCTCTCAAAGGCAAAAAATACCTCCTCCATGGGAACCAATAACATGCCAGACTACATCTTACGTGAACTCAAGCAGGAGCTTGCAGCACCATTAGGCGCCCTATTCAAACAAACCCTGAATACCAGCTTCATCCCAGCTGAGTGGAGGACAGCCACTGTCATCCCTTTACACAAAAGTGGAGCATCCACTGATCCAGGAAATTACAGATCCATCAGCCTAACTAGCCTGATTTGCAAAGCCATGGAACGGATTATCATGGACCTCACTAACAAGGACATTGGCAACCTCCAAACACTCAATCCCACACAGTTTGGCTTCGTCAAGGGGAGATCATGTCTGCTAAATTTGGTCGACTTCTTTGAGACTATCACCAAAGCCATGGACGAGCGGAAGACGGTCCACACCATCTAACCTGACCTGGCCAAAGCCTTTGACACTATTCCTCACTCAGGCAAAATAGATAAACTCTCTCAATTATGCGTCAGTCCATATGTTACCAGATGGTTAGCAAACTGGCTCATTGATAGAACCCACCTAGCCAAAATAGGGGAAGCCACCTCAAGCAGTAGAGTTGTAACAAGTGGCATACCCCAGAGTTCAGTCTTGAGGCCTCTGTTATTTGGGATATACTTTTCTGAGGTGCAGGCCAAAACCAGTCAGCTATGGCTGACCAAGTTTGCAGATGACTGCAAGCTGGGTGCTGTCATCAAGTCCTCTAGTGATGTAGACATCCTCCAAGAGGGTCTCAGACAAATGACTGGTGCCAGAAACATGGCCGTAAGCTGAATACCAAAAAATGCATCATCATCCCCTTTGGGGAGAGTGACATCCCCACAAATTATCACATTAATAACAATGTCCTAAGCACGCAATGCCCCTTTCGGCATGTACCTCACAAAACACATGCAGCAGCTGGAGAAACCACAGAGGTTCCTCACCAGGAGAATCCAAGGCCTCAAACATCTACCATACACAGACAGACTAAAAGTCCTATCCCTCTGCTCAGTTTCATACAGACTCCTCAGAGCTGACCTCTGCCTGGCATAGAAGGCAATCACGGACCCCACCTTGATGGGACTGCTGCATATCCACAAGTTAAGGTCCACTCAAGTAACTCACATGCACGACCTCAACCTGGTCTGTGACATCAACAGGACTTGTTGGTGGGACAGATTTGTGTCCCAGAGACTCTCCCCATCTATGGGATAGACTGCCTCTCCACGTCAAGCAGTGTACCTCTTTACCCTTTTTAAGCGCAACCTGGATAGCTGGATGGGAAACAGAAAATTTACTCCTGGGATTCCGCCCGTGTCCCTGCTGGACAGGGACATCGAATGCTGACTTGTCTAAACATAGGCTAAACTCATGGCTAGGTTTATAAGGGCCTCAGGACCATTAGCCTAGCAACCTCCTACGATCCTATGATACCTATAAGTTTTGTAACCCAAGAGGTTGTGGTAAAGTAAATAAGACTTTTTACTGAGTTCGCTCCTGTTGTATAGTATATTATTTGCATTATTTCTAATATATTTACATGGTATCCAAGCAGTCAGGATATGATTTTTTTTTTTACATTATGGTTTGTTTCATTGCAGTTACTTGGATTGTGCAAAATGAAAATGCACATTCTGTTTCTTTTTTTTCACTTTCCCCATTGCAGTGCAAGCTTGGAATTAGTATATATAAGATGGAGGTTCTAGGGGGGGCTCATTTCTTCCCTAAAAAAAAAAAAAAAAAGTATTTTCTGTTTTTTCATATTTGTACAAATTATATTTTTTGATCCTGAAACCTAGATCAGGTATTACTTGTTACTGAATTTCTCGACTGAATACAGTGGAACCTTTTTACATGTGCTTATACAGAGCTTGCATTTAGTATGTACATGGTATGACTTTCAATGGCTTGAGAGTTGATGATTCAGGAATGAGATTCAGTACACTGAATCCAAAGTATTAGATCTCAAACCATTGAATGTTACACCATATACACACTAAATGTAAGTTCTACATGTAAAACATTTTCCCTGTGTTCACTCAAGACATTAAGCAAAGGCCATGCTTGTTTAGTTTTTAAGGATCAAAAAGCACAACTTGAAAAACATGAAAAAAACATATTTTCTTGTGGAAAAACATGAAAAAACAGATTTTTTTTGTGGGGCCAAGCCCCTAGCACCCACATCTGGAGGAGTTTGGCTACACAGACACCCCTAATTTACATATACAAACTCCGCTGTCACACTACAATAGGGAAAAGTGAGAAAAAACTTCCACAAGTATACCACTGTCTCATCACAACCCAAGTAATAGTAAAGAAACAAGCCACAATGGAGAAAAACAAAACTCACAGAAAAGCCACATAGACAAATATGCTGCAAGGTTGTACAGATATGCCATGTAAAAATATTAGAAACTGCACATAAAGCATCAAGGATAAACACAACAAAAACCTTTATCCACTGTACTGCAATCTCTCGGTTCATATGTAGAGCACAAATGATTAAAAAAAAAAAAAATTGGGGGCATTTTTTTCTCCCTGCAGTTGACTGTCACCTACCACTGGGGACTCGTTCTCATCTATCAGGTTTACTAGACTTTCCTAGACACCACCAAACTTACTCAGATCCATGCTCAGGGAAAGTAAAAGGTCAAGGTGTCCTGCTACAATGTCATATTGCTGAGAGGGGTAGTTTTACTTATGCCCTAACACCCCCCCCACACACACACACACATCTGCAACTTGCTGGTGGGCTGATGTGCCATGGGGACATGTAGCATATTCCCCAGTCTCCAAGATGACTCAGCCAATTCCCCCCACTTTTCCCATGTAGGACAATGCCTGGTTATGCATCCATGGCCTTCAGCAGGGATCTTACACAAAATGCATCTAGATGTGAGCCCTCTTCCTCAGGGTTGGCATGCCCATCCTTCCCCTGACGTGCCTCAGATGATTAATCTGCTAACTGAAGCTGGTACACAGCATGGTCAAAATACACTGTGCTTTGCAGTCAAGCAGCCACCATGCATCTGCACAGCCTTTTACACACTAACTCTGTGGCTTCACAAAAATGGGGAAACAAGGAAAACTGAAATCTCTACAATACCTAGACCTCCCTCACATATAACATCTACTTCAATGAAAAAGTGATCAAATAAAACAAGACATCTTAAATCACTGTTTCAATGCGACAAACAATCAACAAAATGCATTATACCCTGGTGGAACCTTGCCTATTAGGCAACATTTAGGCAAAACGACAGACTGTTCCTGATGGACCTTCCCTGTTGTCATATTCCCACAGTTTTATCAGAATGATAGAAATGAAAAGTACCATTGTGATATTAACAGCTATTGTGTACCTTAGGCCAGTCAAACACTGAAGCATGCAAGCAATGTAGGGCAGAAATATATATATATATATATATATAGGTTTACTATCAAAATTTCAAAAATGTTTTTGCGAGTAATTACTTACTCGAAAAACATTATTGAAATTAACAATAGTGACCAGTCAAAATAATGAAACAAAAAAAATGTCAATAATTCGAAATTGAATTGCTGACATTTTTCGAACTTACCTTAACATCAACAACTTTAACACACATATATATATATATATATATATATATATATATATATATATATACATACACACACACACACACACACACACACACACACACACACACACACACACACACACACAACACACATACACATGTATAATTGCTGACATGCTGAAATGTTGACACTTAAATTGTCAATAACAAATCATCAAACCACAAAACATATATCCACAAAGGAAAAGAAAAACTAAACTACTGTTTTTTTCAGGGGTAGCAATCATCTCCCATACCCCCTGCTAATTATATATGCTAACTGTGAAATCGCACTTCAGTTGGGGAAAGGGCAAATTCCCTCATCCCCACTGTACTGCGATCTCAAGGTAAGAAAGCCATTAAGGTTTGACAAGCTGACTTTTGATCAGCTGCATCGTCTTTCTCACACACGAAGGGACTACTCAATAAAAGGGTATGCCTCCATATATGTATGTATATGTCTCTATATATATATATATATATATATATATATATATATATATATATATATATATAAATAGATTGATATATAGATATATATGTGTGTAGATACATACATATATATTTCTTCCATCCCTTATCTGCATGAACAGTGAAGCAGACTGATTCTGCATACCTAAAAGCTGACATTTCCTCTAATTACAAGTTACTCACTGGTTCTGGTCTTGTCGGTATGCAGAAACATTTTAATCCATTCTCATGAATATAGTTTGCAGTACATATTGCACACTACTTACTTGCTTAGTGCTTCAACTCCCAATCACCTGACCACCCAAGTCCACAGCAAGTTATTGTGAGGTTTCTAGCCGCAGTATAAATTGGCTGTTAGAAAGTCAGTATCACTGCTCATTGTCAAACAGTGAGTTGCACCTCTTTCACACTTTCCACAGTGATGCTGCAAACAGGAAAACATTCCTCACCACTTTTCCTCATTCAGTAAAAGTAATAAAGGATACTCAGTAAATGATGTGCAGTAGTAGGTTCTGGAATGCCTCATGAGAGGCTGACAGTACAACACAGTGAAATAAAGCAATAATCTTCAAAGTATATATTATAGAGCAGGTCTTGGTCTCAGAGCGAACAACTGCACAGTGTGTGTGTCACATAACCTACTTCATATTCGTAAATCATCCATGGAAAAATGAGCCTACTGTTACTAATGTGGGACATTTCTGGTTAAAAAGTAGATAGATAGACTGACAGACAGACAGGCAGGCAGAGAGGCAGGTAGGCAGGCAGTCAGATAGATAAATGGACATGGTTTACAAAAAACAAATAATTTCTGACGCAAACGCAGTGCAAAATTTAAAATGAAAATTGATAACAGTAGTAAAAAGATAAATATCAGTAAGCATCCTATACTGACTGAAAATAGACAAGATTGCAAAGCCCTTCTAAATGAATCTTTAGCATCTTAAGCTAGAAGTTGATGAGGCAGTGAATTCCACAGAATGGGAACATGTCTGGCAATAGAGCACCTTCTGGATGTCTCTGAATGCACCCCGTGAAATAATAGGAGTCTCTCTCTGACTTAGCAGAATTAAACAGTAGGATATCAGAAGTTCTCTCAGAGAGAGAGACAGAGAGAGAGATAAAGAGGACCTAAACCAAGCTGTGCATGGTATGCAAAAATCAGTCTCATAAATAAAGCCCTTTCCACCACCAACAGCCATTATAACTGCCACTGCACTCAGATAGTATTATCATTTTCCAATCAGTACCTTGACTGCTGAGTCTTACATTTACTGGAGATTGTAGATGTCAACAACATGTAGTCCAGGGTTAAGAAAGCTCTTTATCAGAAGTACAATATGCAGTACTACAAGTTATAGCACCTCATAAACAAATCATGATTAAAAAAAAAACAGTGGAATCTGAAGCACTCTGCTACTCCTTTAAATCATTTTGCAATGTGACAAAGCCACCTTAAACCCCTGATAACTGGTCTGTAATTCCCCACATCCCTACCACACACACACACACACACACACACACACACACACACACACAATCTATATGGCCACCTGGTGGTATGAACCTTGGCTCTAGATGATTGTCACTATTGAAGTGACACCTGGACTCCATGTGTAAAAATGGGAAAAGGGGTTGTGGATATATATATATATATATATATATATATATATATATATATATATATATATATATATCCAAAACAGATCCAGCAGTCTTATTAACAAATCCACGACATAAACAAACTCCAATGCTCATTTATTAATTCTCAGTTATTGATCAACAATCAAGCAGTTTGGCAGGAAAAGGTTCCCAAGCAATTCAGTTTCACTCATTGGCATAATCAGTGATAGAGTTGCTTCCGCAATGCTTCAAATTTAAGGAGGCAACATTTAAAGCAACAGTACCATTTTAATACAACAATATAATGTTTTATTAATAAATTTCTAAAAATATTTGTGGCGAATATAATCTAATTATAAAGTAACTGATTCAATTAGCAGCCATAATCTAAATAGTTAATTAAAACATTATAAATGTATTAATACTACTCTGTTATAAATTCTACCAGTATTCATTTAATCCTGGTTTATACACAGATCCTAAATTGATGATCCATAATTTTTCTTTTTTATCCAATAACTTATGCTTAGAAAAATCAGAGAAACCCTCATCAACCAGTACATCAGTTCCAACAAAAATAAAATGTGCAGAAGCATGTTCACATTGATGCTTATAAAGTGCACTTCACTTAATATCACTAAGGTGAACCATTGTACATTGTTTAAAGGGTCTCCAAGTTTGACCAACATAAAAAGCTCATTGGCCAACTGCAATATAAACAACCCATTCCATTGTGCATGTAATCAATTGTCTAATATTAAATACCTTAAAGGTGTTAACATAAGTGAATGATTTTTTTTATTACTTTACAGTAAGTGTAATATCTACTCTGTTCATACCTCCATGTATTCATACCAACCTTTTTATACCAGAAAAAATATTGACCCAAGATTTTACCTTGTCTAAAAACAAAATGGCAATGTTCTTCTAAACAATGTTCAAAGAATAGGTCATTTTTTAAATAAATGCCAAAATGTATTAATAACCTCAAAAAAAATTAAAGAATTAGCCCCATAAGTGGTAAATCTAAATGAGGACCCTTGAGTATGATTAACTATGTTCTTATTATTACAGCCAAAAAGTTCATCCCTAGGCTTGTTACAGGCATCAATTTTAGCTTGCCTAACCATTTTTTTATTGTAACCCCTACTTACAAATCTGGCCTCCATCATATCCACTTCTACTTCAGATTCTTCCACTGAACTACAAATTTTCTTTAATCTAACAGATTGGGCCTTAGGTATATTCCTAATGGTATGGATCAGATGACAGCTATCAGCTTCAAGTACAGAATTTTTAGTAAATGGCTTTCCGTAGAGACTGGTAGCTATAGTTACATCCAACATTTTGGTGACATAAACATCCAGGAAGTCAGTATTATACAAATCAGCCTTCCCCAAAAAAATTTAAACCAAATGTAATACTATTAAGATAGTCTACATATTTGTACCACATCTCCAAAGTTCCCCACCAAACATACTGGCAATCATTTCAGTAGCAATGCCACATAGTCAAATGTTTTCTAAACATGTTGTTGTCACTATAAATTAATGAAATCTCAACAAAGCCCATAATAAAGGTCTGCATAAATGGGGGCAAATGTAGCCCCCATAGCAGTGCCTTTGAAGAAAAAAGTCATCTTTGTAATGGAAAACATTGTGTTCAAGTACCAAACCCAATGCCTTCAATAAAAAAATCAATGTGTGAATCAGAAAACATCATGGAAGACCTTAACCAGTACCTAACAGCCGTTATCCCCCCATGGGGTATACTTGTATATAATGACTGTATACATCTAGTGTACAAAGATATGAACTGTTTGAAATCTGTAAATCATTCATTAACCTCAGACATTCAGTAGTGTCCTTGATGTGGGCTCTTACTAATTCCAATAATGGTTTGAGCTTTTCTTCCAAATATTCATAGAATGGCTCAGTCAAAGAGCCCCTACCAGGCACAATAGGTCTACCCAGAGGGTTGGTAATTGTCTTGTGAATCTTGAGTAAAATATAGAAAAATTGCTGTTTAGGATCTTCCACCATCAACTGTTGTGACAACCTTTCAGAAATCAATTCCTCTTCTTTCACCTATTTCAAAAACATTATCAATGTATCTTTTACATTCTACCCTAGGATCAATAGATAGTTTGCAATAAGAGGTCCTAACTCCCAATTGTCTTAAGACCTCCTTTTCATAGTCAACAGAATCCCACAGTACCACCACACCACACTTATCAGCTTTAACTATTACAATCTGCTCATTCATGGCTAAACTATCCAATGCTACTTTTTCATTCTTAGTTAAATTATAACAAAAATTTTTAAAAATTTAATTTTTACTAACATGTATCTCATGAATGACCTGTTTTTTTAACATTCTCACAGCAGGGTAGTACAGTGGTTGAAAAGTGGATTTTTTTTAAATGTAAAGGTAGAATCCAAAAGACTACATTGATCAGATTTTTGACTATAAAAATAGCTCAAATTTGGCATACGACAAACTTCTTTTAAATCCAAAACAGTAGAATACTCCAAGATGTAAAATGATGAGACAAAATCCAGCCCCTTATTCAATGCTCTTAATTCTGAGTTAAACAAACTAGTTGTTGACAAACTAACCACCAAATCATTTTCATTGACACATGAATTAACATCAGTCACATTTGGTTTAATGTCCTTGAGTTTCCGTCCCCTTGTCTAAAGGGCTCTTCCATATTTTAGCTGCTCGGTGAAGTCATATCCACTAACTCAGTCACTTCTGTCTCAGTATCTGTGTTGGATAGGTTTGAAGAAAAGTTGGAGGCACTAGATTCCAAATTGCTGGAACTGCTAGGGTTTTTTTAAGATGGTACGACCACTTTTGTGCTTGAATCTAACCTTCTTCTGATCATCAACAACTGTTCGAGCAGTACGTTTTACAAATTTTCATGAGTATGTAGAATTATTTTTGTAATCTTTCAAGTCTCTATCAAACCTTTTTAAGATATAGATATAGCTATAGATATTTCCCCACTTTCAGACTTACAATTCCTATAGTTTGAGGATTACAGATACAGTCTTCAGAATTTCAACAGGCACCCATAAAGAGGGAATATTACAATAAACCAGATGGGTCAAAACCATTGAAGGGATAAAAAGAGTCAAACCACAAATTCGCATGCTTCCAAGATGAACTTTATAAGATATCACAGGTGCATTGGGTGATTGAGCAAAGCATGAAATTGGTTAGCCATAGGTATTATCTATTTGATAAGCTTCATGAAAGCTTTTACTTTGTTATACAAAAGAAATGGTGATGTTTCCCTGCTGTATTGATATTTGGAGTTGCAGCATTTTTTAAAAAAAAACTGGATTGGTTTCAAACCCTGCATCAGCCGTCCTTGGTCTTTATGATCATTGCATTTAATACCTTGAAAAACAGGGAAAATGTTTTCGCACCATTTCAAATTCCAGCACATAATCTGTACATTAATTGAGAATCTGTTACAGTTCATAGGTTCATAGGTTCATACTAGGCTATCTGCCCAAGGGCATTTATAAGCCTAGCCCATAGTTATGTGGCTTTCGCCACCCCTTTAGTTTGAATAAAAACTATGCCTATCATTTTTCTGTGCCTCTGTCAAGCAGTGACACTGAAGTAATCCCTGGGGTATATCTGTGATCTCCCATCCATTGGTCAAGATTCCTCTTGAACAAGGCCAGCGAGGTGCTCTGCCTCACATGTACCGGGATTTTGTTCCACAGCATAGGAGTCTCTGGGTGATGAATCTGTCCCTCCAGCACGTTCTATTTATAACCGTGTCAAGGTTTAAGTCTCCCGCCCTTGTGGTTCTGAGGATCTAGATTTTTTGAGGTGAAGCATATTCATCAAATCTGGGTTTGACATGGCCTTATATGTCAGGCACAGGTCACCTCTGAGCAAGCGGTATGAGACTGAATAGAGCTGGAGTTCTTTCAGTCGGGCAGCATAAGACATATTTTTGAGACCCTTTATCCTTTTGGTGAGGAACTTTTGGGGCCTTTCAAGCTGCAGCAGGTGTCTGGTCAGATAAATTCCGAACGGGGCATTGTACTCAATCATAGGTCTAATGAGTGATGAGTACAGGGGGACGATGACCTCCCTTGATCTAGATGTGAATCCCTTCATGATCAGGTGGGCGATATAGAAGGTTTTCCTAACTACTTTAGCAACATGAGTGTCAAACGAAAGGCTACTGTCAACTTGGGTCCCCAGATCCCTGATGACTTTTTCTGTGCTCAGTGGATTGCCACCTATATGGTAGCTAGGGTAACCTTGTTTTTCCCAAAGGGTATGACTATGCATTTTTGGCGTTTAACTTCAGGCCATGGCTCTGGCACCAGTTATCCGTTTCTGTGAGGCCCTTCTGGAGGATATCTGTGTCAGATGTGTTTTCGACTATGGCCCAGTTTGCAGTCATCTGCAAACTTTGTCAGCCATAACCCTCCTGTGTTTGCTTGTACTTCAGAAAAGTAGATGCCGAACAAGAGTGGACCCAGGACTGAGCCCTGTGGGACACCACTTGTGACAGGCTTTGAGTCTGACATGGCTCCAGCAACTCTGACCCTGTGAGTTCTGTCACTTAGCCAGTTTGCAACCCATCTTGTGATGTATGGGTTTACATTCAAGCTGATGAGTTTTTCGATGATACCTGAGTGGGGTATTGTGTCGAAGGCCTTTGCCAGGTCGAGGTAGGCTGTATGGACTGCCTTTCCCTCATCAATGGCCTTGGTGACTGTCTCGAAAAAGTCAACCAAGTTTAAGAGGCAGGATCTGCCTTTGACAAAGCCAAACTGGGTTGGATCCAAAGTCTGCAAGTTCCCTATGTTTTTATTTATGAGTTCCATTATGATCCTCTCCATGGCTTTGCAGATAAGGCTTGTCAAGCTAATGGGGCGGTAATTTCCAGGGTCTGTGGAGGCACCGCCCTTATGAAGTGGGACCACAGTCGCCGTGCGCCACTCCTTGGGTAATATCCTGAGGTGAGGCTAAGATTAAACAGCTGTCCTAACTGTGGGTTTAATTCCTCGTTGAGTTCATGAAGCACACAGCCGGGGACACCATCTGGTCCCATGGATGCTGTGTTTTTTGCCTTAGTGAGGGAAGTTTTCACCTGGGCGTTGGAGATGTTTGGGGGGCTACAATCCTCTGGAATAGATATCTCTCCTTTGGGGGGGGGGAGTTTGCACTGAACCTGTCAGCCAGTATGTTAGCAATGTGTGTAGGTTCAGTAATTTTCACATCATTTTGAACTAATTCTGAGCATATCTGGGAGTTTCCTCCTAGGTTTCTAACATAGCTAAAGAAGGCCTTATGATTGTCTTTAGAGTCCTTGGCGATTTTTCTCTCAAAATTTGCCTTGGATGATTTTATGAGAGCTCTTAGTTTTTACTTATAATGATCAAAGGTGTCTTACCTTTCAAGGATTTTGCTCTATCTTGTAGTAGCTTCCTCCTTTTGTTGTAGAGCTTGTTTATGGCTGGGGTCCACCAGACTGGATGCTTGCCTTTGGTACAGAGAGTCTTAGTTTTGTTTGGGATTGCCTGATCCATGCAGTCCTGTAGGTGCTGGTAGAAGGCATTTGTAAGTGATTCAGCGGTTTGAGTAATGTTTACCACTGGATCAGGGGCCTTAAAGGAGACCACACTAGTTTTAGAAGTGTGAAATCGGCTTTTGAGAAGTTTTTCACTGTGGTCTTTTTGTTTCAGGTGGGGCGGGATGAGGACCTCCAGCGAGATTAGTTTATGATCTGATCTCACCAGTGAGGGGTATACTTCCGGTGTTGAACATTTTGATCCCATGTTCGTGATGATGAGATCAAGTATGTTTTCACCTCTTGTGGGGATGGTGACTAGTTGTTCCATGGCATTTGAGTTTATGAACTCCAGGAATCTTTGGGTTAGAGTGTTCGGGCTTGAGTAGTGTTCCCAGTCTATATTAGGGTAGTTGAAGTCACCTAGTATGATGGTGTTTGGAGATACATTTATCCCTCCAATGTTTTCAGGAAGGCCATGTGAGGTTCCTGAGTTTGAGAGGGTGGCCTGTAACATGCTACAAATTGCAGAGCAGTCTTGCCTATGGTTAATTGCACCTGGATGGTATCCGATGCATCGTGCGTTGCCACCAACCTTGAGGTGTGGGTGTCCTTTATGAATATGGACACCCCCCCCTCCTTTCTTGGTGTTGTCCGGATTTTGGGGCCGGAACGCATGATATGAGGTGAAACCTGTTAGTGCTGGGGTGCTCTCAGGAGCCTTGAACCAGGTTTCTGTCACAGCACAGACATCAATGTTCTCCATATTGAGAAGGGCCTCGAGTGCGTGCATCTTGAGATTGAGACTTCTGGCATTGAGCAGCATTACCCTTAGTTTTTTCCTTTTTGGTGTTCTAGGGTGGTAGGTTTAGAATTTGAGCCTTGCCTAAAAAGGCACTATGGGGGTGGCAAGTGCCTTTGCCAATATCCGAAGCCCAGGGTGACAGGTGCAAGCCGTCCCTTGAAGCAGCATGGCTTGTCCAGCATGTCATCCCAGGCAGACAGACATTGGATCCCCTTTGAATGACACCAGAATTTAAGCCAATTATTAAAGCTGATCATCTTATCACTGTATTGTGGCATCATTCTAGGTGAAGGTAGGATACTGCTCAAGGTCAGGGTCATACCTGCCTGGGCTACATAATCAGAGAGCTCCTCGATGTCCCTTTTCATGTAGTCCAAGGAGGTACGTCTCAGGTCGTTGACACCAGCGTGGACAATGACTGAGTCGTACTTGTACCTGCTGTTGAGAGACCTGAGTGCTTGCGTTATGTGGCGGATTCTAGCGCCCGACAGGCAGCTTACTGTGACCTTCTCCTTACTCAGTCTGGTGAGCGGGACGTCAGTGTGTCTGACTATGGAATCACCAATGACAAGTGTGTCTGGCATTTTGTTTGGCCTTAAGGGCTGTGACTGTTTGACACTCTGACTGTGTGGTCTATGTGTTGCATGTGTTGGGTCGTGAGGTGGTAGTTGTTTGGGTGTCTGCTTTGGTGGCCTCTGCTGTTTTGGTAAATTTGTGCCTCCGAGTATGTCTTTGTGTGAGTATGTGTATGATTTGAAGTTGTGATGGTACCATGTGTGACTGGGTATGTATTGTGTGTGGTTACCTTCTCCTCCTGTCTGGTCTTGCCAGTCCTATGTTGAGAGAGCTCAGCCTCCAGTTTGGCTGTATAGTTGCATCTCTCGCATGTATTTGTGTTTTGTGGGAGAAGGAGAGGATTGTCTGTGTATATGAGGCAATTGTAACATTGCCTCAATATTCCCAGGTTCACCAGTTGAGCTGGAGAGGACACTAGCAACTGATCCCTCGACATACTAGAAGTAGTAGATAAAGAGACTTTCAAAAGACTCCGGGGGAAGTGGGTTTTAGGCTGGTGGGGTACTATCTATAATAAGAGTGCTTTATCAAGGTGCAAGTACTGTAGGAGTAAGTGCTAGGCTTTACAGATAGAGAATAGTCTACTTGGGAATCAAGTAGAGATGAACTTTTCAGTTATAGGATATGCTGGTTAGATCAGCAGTACAGCTCGAGGAAGGTAGTTCTAAGGGAAAATTTGAAGAGTGGAATTTAGATGTCCCGAATAGTTTAACCTTGTTTAACCGCCGCTGCTCTTGTGTGCAACAGTGGCAACTCCGCGCTAACGTGCGTTTAGCATGTTTTATAGCAGGGGGCTGAAGGGAGCTAGGAATTGGCCCAAAACGACCAATGGACTACTAGTTTCTGGCTGAAACTTCACCAAATCGGACAAAAAGGCCGCTCAGTGCTTCCCACTCCCACTGGTAAGCAAAGAAACTTCCCTCCTTCCTAATAAGGCAATGGATCAGTAACAGGAACTAAAAACAAAGCCCAGGGATCAGCAACTCTGAAACTGGACTACTCTAGTTCAGTAAGGCAGGAAAACAAGAGATTTTTTTGTTTTATTACAGAGATAAGGAAAAAAAACAGACAGTAAATGCTATAAATGCTGTAAATCGGCTAGCGCACTTTAGTGTGTAGCCTACAGAAACAATTTGCAACAATTAGTAACTTAAAGTGCAATAAACAGTGTAAAATGCAGAAATCACTTAAAGTAGCAGTAAAACAGGCGAAATGCAGTCGCTAGCTTAATAACAGTGGGAAAGCCACAAAAAATACTTATATCTGGTAGAAAGTCACTCTTTTAGCTCTCTGCTGCTTGGATCACTCTGCAGGCCACCACGAGGATCTATGCTGAGTTGGTACAAGCTGGAAAACGCGTGTTTAGCGTGTTTTATAGCAGGAGGCTGAAAGGAGCTAGGAATTGGCCCAAAACGACCAATGGACTACTAGTTTCTGGCTGAAACTTCACTAATTCGGACAAAAAGGCTGCTCAGTGCTTCCCACTCCCACTGGTAAGCAAAGAAACTTCCCTCCTTCCTAATAAGGCAATGGATCAGTAACAGGAACTAAAAACAAAGCCCAGGGATCAGCAACTCTGAAACTGGACTACTCTAGTTCAGTAAGGTGGGAAAACAAGAGATTTTTTTTTTGACCTGGGCACATTGCTGATGCTGCAAAGAGTACTTTGGGCTAACATCAAAGATTGAAACAGTGCTAATCTCTTGTTTTCCCACCTTACTGAACTAGAGTAGTTACAGTGTAACAGGCACACAGCTCATGCAACCTTGGGGGTACGAGGGTAACTTGTGGATCTAGAAAATACTTTTAAGCATTGATATGCATGCCCTGAATGAATTATGCCAATATGAATAGTTTAAAAAAGATCAGATTGCTTATGTGTGCATTTTTATTTATATATTTGGTAACACGCAGATGTGTTCTAGTGGCCCCATTCCAGACCTACACATTATGATTGTTTTGGGCACTGCTTGTGTGACTAGTAACTAATTTAAAAACGCTATTGCTTAGACTGTATAGTATAGTATAGTACCACCAGATAACATACTTTGTCATTGTTTAATTTCTCCAATTCATTGGAGTTTCTAGTACCATGACGGGAATGGACCCCATTCCCAAGTCAAAATATGATTAAAGTTCATAAAATTAGCACTGTTTCAATTTTTGATGTTAGCCCAAAGTACTCTTTGCAGCATCAGCAATGTGCCCAGAAATTACACCTTCTGCAATTCATATGGAGTTACATATATTCATAACATATCTAAATATGACTGTAAATTCTTTTTTATGAGGCACATTGCTCATACTACTGTTGGAACTGTCTGTGTATTCTTCTTCCACATTGTCCTCATGTCTGCCTGCAAATCCTGGTATTTTATGACTTTGTGTTTCTCTGTATGTAACGCACTATAATCACTGGGTGTAGAAATTTCAATGATCAATTCTATTTTAGTCTTCCTTTCATAGACTACTATATCTGTTTTTTTATATCTATTTTTTTAACTGTAGGCAATAGCTGATCTCATGTAATATAAACTTTATCATTCTCTCTAATGCTTTGTGGTTCATGTTTCCAATACTTCTCAGCTATTCCAATATTGTAATGTTTGCACAATCCCCATTGCAACAGTCTTGCCACATTATTATGCTTTTCAGTATACAATCCCTCTGCCATTAGTATATAAAACCCAGCAACAAGATGTGCGACTGTTCTGTTTTACAGAACCTGCACTTATCGGTTTCTCCCACATGTTTGATGGACATTGTAAACTATGTATGTAGCCCAATATCCTGGGCTTCCAGTATTAACCTTTCATCTTTTGGTTTAAATTCACCTCTCCTTAACCATTTTTGTGTCAGATCCTGATCTACATGAGGTTGTTAAAGGAGTTTTCTGTACTTGCAACTATATATATGCCTTTCCCACATTTCTTGCCTTCCTATCTGATCTTTTTTCCTTATATGCTGCCTGATTTCTGTCTACTTCTGGTTTGATTTCCATTCCCACTTGACACTGATATGCTTCAGTTAAACTAAGCAGAGAAGTCAGTTCTTCTTATGTTTTAAAACTTTCATTGTGTTTGGAACTGGTGAAGTCAGCAGATTTTCATGCAGTCCTACGATTGCAGATCTATACATGTAATCAATTTCAAGGAGGCCCATACCTCCTTCAGAATGAGGAATATATAATCTTGATATACATTGATTTTTATATATAATTTGATAAGCGTGAAACATTTTTTTTCCTGTCCAGCTGATCCAATACCTTATGAGGCAAATCAGTCACCCCCCCAAAACTCTAAGTTAGAACAGGAAAAGCAAATTGGTTTATAGCTTGAACTTTCTACCGAGATGTCAGGGCTTTTTTCAGTATTAATATTAGTCTTCTAAAATATTCCTTAAGCAGTTTTGTTCACATTTGTACATGTTTCACTGCTGATCGTTCATCAATTCCCAAATATTTATACACTCCCTTCTGCTCTAGTTTTTTTATATCACATTCCTGTCCCAGACTGATGTTTTCTTGGTGCTGCAACTTTCCTACTTTAAATACTGCTTTTGTATATCTATCAAGAACAAATGACATTCTTATATAATCTGGGAAAGGTTTAACCACTTGCAGTTGTGCTTTCGGCTCCTCATCTGATGAACAATGCGGTTTTAAATCATCCACAAAAATAAAATGAGAAGTCTTTACACTTTTTTTCTGGGAGCCAAATTGTAACCATGACCTAATCTGTTAAGTAGACAGCTTAGTGGATTAAAACCAAGGCAAAAGAGCAGTGGTGAGAAAGAGTCACACTGAAATATCCCCCTTAGAATTTTTATCCCTGAGATAATAATTTGCCCTTTATTGTGACTTTGCTGCAAAGTGGTTTGCCACTGTTTCATGGTCACTGTAATGTAACTGATCAATGTTGGGTGTATCATATACATATGTAAGCACTGCCTTATCCATGAATGTGGGTTGCTGCCAAATGCTTTTTTGTAATCTATCCATGCCATACTTAGATTCTTCCCCTTTATTATACAATTCTCCATTATGACTTTATTTAACAACAAATGATCCTTTGTTTTATATGACTTTCTTTTGTTACCCTTTTGTTCTACTGCCATGATTAAGTTTAATCTGAATTATTATAAACTGTGTCACCATAAATTCAAGTATATAGTTTATACATCATCAGAAGGCAAGTTATTGGTCTGTAGTAATTAGGATACATTGCAGGCCCACTCTTAAGGAGGAGGAGTATTGATTTTCATGTTGTTAACCAGGTTGGTGTCTGTTTAACATGTGCATATAAATAGTTCTTACTTAGGGTTAAATCTTTGTGTAAAGATGTTAATACTTTAAACCAGAAGTTAAGTACTGCATCTGGGCATGGAGTTTTCCACTTAGGAGTTTTTCTTAATTTTGTCTCAATTTATCTGGTCGTTACTTTATCCCATTTCATATCCTGTACATTTGAACTCCTTTCTGTTTCTTTTACTTCTTTTATCCATTCAGCATCTTTGTTATGTTTCACAGAGTCTTCATAGATATTTCTCCAAAATGTGCCTATTTCTTCTTTTTTTTTGGTGGTGTTTCTATTGCTTTTGCTTTGTTTCACAATTCTGTATAAAACTTTTTGGTCATCAATGAATTGCTTGTTTTTTACTTTTCCTTTATATTTATCTGCATATCTTCAATGTTTTTCTGGTCTTTGGGAAGTTTGTTTTTTTTTTTTTTTGATATGATTAGTTTATTGTTTGCAATAATGGTATGATAGATCCTGATCTGTTCTGATACTGTGCATTACTTTTATCATAGCTATCTTTCTAAGTGTTTTTGTTGATCTGTTTCCTCTTCTATACCCTTCTAACAGTTAAACTTGTCTTAATTGCTTTATAGTTTTTATTTCTGTTTGTTGCTTCCACAATGGCATTTATTTATTCCATTCCTTTTCCTTATTGCTCTGTGTTTTTGTGGTAAGACTTTATCTGTTATTAATTTAGCTGCACAATAATATATTTCATTTACTTCTGTTATATCACATGAATAAAACAGATTACTGTGTTCATCTGTTTTATCAGACTTCTAACATTTTGGGTTTTATCACATTTCATCTACTTCTTTCATCGAGCTCAATATGTCTGTCCATCTCTATTAAGTAAAGTCTCCCATATTATCCCTTTACATAAAGGTGGTAACTCCACTGAACTTTCTAACTTTCGACCAATAGTCTTACTCTCTCCCTTAGAAAAAATAATGGAAAAATGTATCCACCGACAACTACTCGACCACCTTCTCCAAAATAACATACTAGCTAGCTGTTAGCATGGCTCTGGGCCATTCCACAGTACCACCTCTGCCCTCTTATCCTTTTCTGACTGCATCAACCAAAAATCGTAATAACAACACTCTATCGTCCGCACTTTTTATTGACCTCTCAAAGGCTTTCGATATGGTTAACCATCAGCTTCTTATGGATCTACTTAAATCCCTCTCCCTTGATACACTAGCACTAAAATGGTTCAATTCCTACCTAGAGAACCGTCAACAAGCTGTACTGTGGGATAATACACTATCCACACATCTTCCTGTTACCCTAGGTGTCCCTCAGGGTTCCATTTTGGGCCCTCTCCTATTCTCAGTTTTTATTAATGACCTCAACTTAACAATTCCTCAAGCTACCTGCATACAATATGCAGACGATTCAACATTAATATGCTCTGCTACTTCATTATCAGAACTCCAATCCCTCACTCAAAAGATACTGAACATAGTGGAAAACTGGTTCCTACAGCACTGCCTGCTCCTGAAACCCCCCCCAAAAAAAACAAATTATTGCTCTTTAATCCTACAAAAAAGTCCACACAAATAGACTTCACAGTGTTATCCAGTAATGGCACTGTTATATCTCCTGACCCAACTACCAAACTCTTAGGAGTAACAACTGATAACAACCTGACTTTTGACACACACATCAACAACACAATAAAATCAGTGAACAGAAACCTAGGCTCCCTTTATAGGATTAAATCCTTCCTTACACCTACAGAACATCCAGAGCATCTTCCTGTGACATATTCGCTTCAGCTGCATTCAGCATCATCCGTTGCTGTTTCGTATGGAAAATCACTGGCTTATTACTCCACAACATTGACTAGGTCAGATTGCCACTGTTTCCTGCTCCTTCTCTTGCTGTGCAACTCCAACTGAACTTTTGTACTGGTTTCTTACTGAAGGCTACAGAATATCTTAATGTGGTGAGTGATTAGATGCTTCCCATTCCATTTGTTTCTGCTTATTTTGGGGACTCATCATAGTTCCATCATGCTGTGACATTACCAGAGTTGAATTTACTACACTAAATCCTTCACTTCATAGGTAATCCATAATCTCAGTTACTGCCATTTGACTTGACAAATGCTGTAATAGTGACTCAGTGACCCTAGTTAGATCCTGAAAAGGCTCTGATGTAGTGGGACTACCAAGCCAATAAGGAGAATAGACCGGCAAGAGACTTTCATGAAGTCATTAAAAAAAAAAAAGTGGACATTTTCAAAGCACAGATTTTACTAATTGCACAACAACTGTACAAAATGCAAGTTGGTTCACAGTGGGAGTTCTTTTACAACTTTTGCCTTACCAGGGGCAAAAGTGATGCAAAAAATCAAGTCTGCTTTTTTTTTTTTTTTGTATTACTTTGCTGGTTAAGTATGCATTTAACTTGTACACCTTACACTTCACAGGAGAAAAGAGTGTTTGTGTTTGTTGTGCCCATTCTGCTATTTAAAACAATGTGAACAAATCTTGGTAATAGATTTTGGTTGACAGTAGCGTAGTTGTCTTATATTGTGTGGTTTGCCAGTTCTTGGCTGAGGTGCCTTGTATGTGGAGTCTGCATGTCTTCCTTCTGTCTGTATGAGTTTTTGTCACGCACACAAATTTCCTCCTGCATCCACTGGTGATCCCCTCAGTTGCTCATAGGGGTGTGGGCTGTGTATAAGTAAATTTGTGTGTGGATACTGTAATGAGCTGCTACTCTGTCCATGGTCAGTCTTCTATGACTTTGAATTAGATTAACTGGATAACTGAAGGATGAAGTAATGGACAATATTACATTTGTGGACTGACAATAGAGAAATAGGAGAGAAAAGGAAAAAAGGTGAAGCTGCAAATAATCTAGTACCTAAAAAAAAAATATATATATATATATATATATATATATATATATATATATATATATATATATATACCAATGGGGAACAGAAGGTCCATATGTGAAAACAAGTTCTGTGTATATTTATGTGTAGAAACATACGCACATATGTAAATGGCATGGGTGCCGGAACCATAGAGCCAGGGGGAGGGGGAGTCCCCCCACATTTACAGCTGAAAGACCTGTCGGAAAAAATTAATGAAGTGGAGTTTTCATGCTAATATGGATTTGCACACGGAAGTTTAACTAAACTAGCTGTTCTTGTTCTCTTATTGCTCTGTGTTACAGGAGTTATTGCTGCCACCATGTATTACAAGAGTTATGCTGCCACCATGTATTAAAAGAGTTATGCTGCCACTGCCATGTGTTACAGGAGTTATGCTGCTGCTGTTCTATTAGTGCTGTCAGGGCCAGATTAATGCTGGTAAGGAGAGTTTTGTTCTTTTATTTGCAGGAGGTGTGTGTGTGTGTGTGTGTGTGTGTGTGTGTGTGTGTGTGTGTGTGTGTGTGTGTGTGTGTGTGTGTGTGTGTGTGTGTGTGTGTGTGTGTGTGTGTGTGTGTGTGTGTGTGTGTGTGTGTGTGTGTGTGTGTGTGTGTGTGTGTGTAAAATGCCCCAGCTAGGTGTGGTAGTGTTACTCAGGCTCAAACAAGAGCCTGAATTCTCTACCCATACCACCACCTGTGATTCAGGGAGTTGAGCCCATAGCTCTCAACTGTCCAGATTTTCACAGAATATTTGGCTCATACTTTTGGTCTGTTCCTCTTAAAGTTATGTTTTCTGGCAAATCAGTGAGAACTGAATTCACTAAATAATGATAGCCCTTTAAGTTTCAGTCTTCCTATCTTTCAGAAAACACATGGTAACACAAAACACTTTGTTTTAGCAAAGTTCTAAGATTATACAAGCAATATTGAAAATGTGTCCCTGGTTTTGGGCCTTTGCCCCCCAAATACCTTTTGGCTTTTTCCAGATTTCTTGTGCTGCGAAGTTGAGAGATTTAGTTGAGTGTCAAGTGGATTTTACAAGGAACTGAGAGCTTCAGGGGAAGAGAAGTGTAGTGCTACCTATACTAGGTTGCTTGCATTGGTAGTAGCACAACAGGTAGTATACTTGCTTTTGATGCAGAAGGCTGTGGGTTCTACTCTCACAGTATACAGATGGATCACTGATACTGTACTGTGTTGTACTTTAAAGGGAGTGAATGCTGCAGACCTATGAATGCCCTCTTTTGGAGGCATTACCTAGTAACTATGTTTCTGTTATCAGTTTGCCATCCATTTCCCATGCAAAATTACTAGCTTATCATTTTTTTTAATGTAGCATAGGCAATTTATTCTTCAAGGGCAGCAGGCATTTTATTTGTAGATGAAACAATGAAATATAAAGTTGTTTGCAAGCAGCAACCTCATCATTAGTTACAGATCCCTTTATTGTGGAATTATTTAGATGACTTACTTCTGCAGAGATTTTGCATATTTGCTGATATTGGTGGATTGTAATGATAGAACTTTGAGTGGCCTTTTATGGTTGAAATTTTCTGAAATGGGTATTTTTGTCATTATTTTTTCATACATTTTGTTTCATTGCTTACTAGAAGACTGTTCCAAACTACAAATTTAAAACACATTTTAACAAGTGGTGCTGTATTATACAAGGGATATAATTTAATACAATCAGATTAATATAATCAGGAAGGTAAATCAAAGAATGCATACATGTATCCTTGCTCACAGAATGCAGGAGATCAAAACAGGGGAAGAGACCAGTCACCAGTGGAGTTCCCCAGGGTTCGATGATGAGACTTTTTTTTGTTTGGCATATACATCTCAAACGTAGAAGGAAATACCAAAGGGCTTTGGCTGACTATGTTTGAGATGACTGCAAGCTAGGAGCAGTTACTGAATCTCTAAATGACTTAGCCATTATCCAGGAAGGTTTGTCCTAAACAATAACTGGTGCCAGAATCATGAATTCAAACTAAACTGCAGGAAATACATTATCGCATCCTTTGGGAAGTCATATATTCCAGGGGAACTGACAAATTGACAATGACCCCTGAGAACTGACCCAGTTGTTTGGCATTTGGGAACTTGTGTGTACATTGACCTAACTTTTGACCGACATGTGCAGAGATTCATAAGAAAGTCTTTCTATATTGCACAGCTTATAAACAGATTGATTTTAACTAGATCTAGAGATTTTATTGTCACTTTTACAAAGCCCTCATTAGGTCAATCATTTTGTATAATGCCCACTTTGGCATGTATCTGTCCAGACCCATGCAACAATTGAAATACCCACAGAGATACCTTACTAAAAGGATACAAGTCCTAAACAACAGGACTTGCATGGACCACCTCAAAGATTTATGACCATACTCAGTATCCTACAGAGTGCTTGCAAGGGAACCTTGTTAGCTAGGCTTACTTAGGCTCTTGGGCCGATAGCCTAGTACCAACCTATGAACCTATGTGTCTGGAATACAAGGCATCCTCTGACCTAATACAGATGGACCTACTGAACATCAGCAAGTCAGATGGCATCATAAATACTCATTCCAGGTATCTAAACTGAATGTTGTGGACAGATGGATATATATCACAGAGGCTACCACTGTTTCAGAACAGACTATCCATTCAAGTAAAACAAAGCTCATCCCTGCCCATATTCAAATGCAACTTGGATCTAAGGATGGGTAATAGAAAATGTACTCCAGGTTTGCACCTCATGCCATTAATGGATAGAGGCAGTTCCTAAATTCTGCATCCCTTACATGGGTCCCCTCAAATTATCTATAGTATGATCATATTTATTCTCACTAGGGCTAATATACAGTTATCAGCCATGGGATAGGTAAGACCAGTCAGGAAATGTTAATTCAAGCACCAAAAGGGAAACTGGCTAAGCTTAAAATGTCCATCAAGTGAACCTATGTTGTAGTAAATAGTTTTAAAAAATTGCAGTTTTTAGATCACTAAGTGGTCCTCTCACCCTCCACCCCTCCAGTCTTCAACAGCTTCCGGCACATCTGGTAAATGGCTTAGTTTGACATCAAGTACTGCATTACTGCATATAAATAACAGATACTGTAGTGTGGAATACAGATAATAAAAACAGATCCTTGTTGAATCACTCCAATTTTTTTTTTTTTTAGTTTCACTGTGTGGATTGATCAATGCCACTCCCAAGTCTTCACTTACTACATAAACTTAGTCATTTACTTATTTATTCATTTTAAGTTTGTTGTCATAGCATAATTTTCAGGACTATCCCAGAGGGAAAAGCTGCTCAACTACATTATTCAAGAAATATGCAGTAAAACATTTGCCACATATAGATGTATCCTAATGAAGTAGTTTTTGTCTCCTTATCTGGAACATGGCCATCCCTCAGGTGTTGTCCTCCTCACTGTCATTATTTAAGAGTTGGGGAAGTGTCTATCTTCCTTGTTTTAGAGGCCCTCCTTCCATGCAGGTATAAGGAACAGTGAGGACACTGTATGATGTGTTTGACTGGTTACCACAGACTGGATTTGTTAGTCAGTATCAGCCAGTCACCCTACAACAAATATCAACTTGCTTTTCCACGCCCTTCAGAAATAACTCAATTTCAGCTGACTGCCTTGTGATCAGTGCCCATTTTAAGACTTGGCTTTCAGACTAAACACCATCTTGACAGTGCAGACACAGCTTGAATCTGCAACAATGTCTTGACAATCCATATACTATTTAGTAACTTTTCCCCTGGAGTAGGTAAAAAAGTTTAGTAGTGAAAAACATAGAATTGTAAGAGATACTGATTCATAGCAGTCTGGTAGGAGATGTACTGAGCACCATACCACCTGCTGTATCAGTGCATCAGGTTTGGGATAGTATGCAGGTAAAAATATTGAAGCACAAGGCTTAAGGCAAAGTGACTGTTACCAGGGGGTGTTGCAGTAGACTTACTCTTTCTGCTTCAGGAAGATTGCTAGATAACAGATACACAGTCAAATCACATGGACAAATGCTGCATCTAGTGTATAAGGATATGTCCATGGAGGTAAACCTCATCCATTATACCACCATATGTAATATGTTTCATTCATTATACCACTGTATGTAATATATTTAATTCATTATACCACTACATGTAACATGTTTCATTTATTATACCACTGCATATAATATGTTTCATTCATTATACCACTGCATGTAATATGTTTCATTCATTATACAACTGTATGTAATATGTTTCATTTATTATACTATTGTATGTAATATGTTTCATCCATTATACCATTGTATGTAATATGTTTCACTCATTATACCACTGTATGTAATATCTTTCATTCATTATACCACTGCATGTAGCATGTTTAATTCATTATACCACTGTATGTAATATGTTTCATTTATTATACTACTATATGTGATATGTTTCATCCATTATACCATTGTACGTAATATGTTTCATTCATTATACCACTGTATGTAATATGTTTCATTCATTATGCCACTGTATGTAATATGTTTCATTCATTATACCATTGTAATATGTTTCAGTCATTATACCACAGTATGTAATATGTTTCATTAATTATACCACTGCATGCAACATGTTTCATTCATTATACCACTGTATGTGATATGTTTCATTTATTATACTACTGTATATAATATGTTTCATCCATTATACCATTCTACGTAATATGTTTCATTCATTATACCACTGTATGTAATATGTTTCATTCATTATATCACTATATGTAATATGTTTCATTTATTATACTAATGTATGTAATATGTTTCATTCATTATACCACTGTATGTACTATGTCACAGAGGCAAATGTCATCTATGAGATTATGAATGTAATATGTCACACAGATGAACCTTGTCCATTACACCATTGTATACAGTATGTCTCATCCATTACAGTATTGCATGTGATATGTCACATAGGCAAATGCCATCCATCATTGCACCAGTATGTATAATATGTTTCATCTGTTATACTATTGTATGTAATGTGTCACACAGACAAATAATCTATTACACCATTACTTCACCATGTATGTCACAAGGGTAAACCTCATTTATTAAACTATTGTATGTAATGTCTCACAGAGCAAATATTATCCTCTATACCATTTTATGTAATCTGTTAACAAAGGTAGCCTAAGCTCATTCATTATGCTACTGTATTTAATATGCCACGTGCTTAAATTTCATCCATTACACCTCTGTGTGTAATATGTTTAGGTTCATAGACAAATACAAAGCTAATTGCCCTTGTGGACTGTTTTAAGCCTAGCCAATTTCCCTTTCTTGTAAATCAAACCTTGTACCTTATGTCTGTGAGGTACACACCCTAACCATTACACCAACCTCTCAAACCTACTACTGTGAGTGATTTTATCTGTAATACTATTGTATATAATATGTTTCATCAATTACCCCACTACATATCTGTGATGTGAAAGAGAACACACCTGGATGCTAAACATAAAAAAATGGTACATAAGAACTTCTTAGTTCATACTGTTTTTCTATTTACAAATGTGTAAAAGGCAGAGTAGCTCTACAGAAGAGGGAGCAGGAGATTAGCAGATAAGATGGGATGGGAAAAAGAAGACAGAAAAAGATAGAGGGCAAGAGGCCTTGGGCAGAGGAGTACAGGTGTGTGGACTGGCACAGAGTAAGGTGAAAGGAGGGGGTAAAAGGAGTAGCTATGAAGCAAGACAATGAGAAGGAATCCATGATGGTGGGTCAGGTGCAGAGAGTGCTGACAACTGTTAAGTGGCAGAAAGAAATGTGTGGCTGTCCAGGAGCATCATGATAAGAACAGGAGAGATGAAGGCAGGGAGAGGCACTTAGCCAGACATAATGAAGAGAGGAGGACAGGCATAGAAAAGGGGAAGGGCTTGCAAGAAGCATGAAGGAAGGCTGGGAGAAGGATTTGAAGTATGACCCGGACATGAGGCATAAGTGAATGGACAGTCACTTTGGTAAGAGAAAATAGAGTTTTGGTGACAGGAGATCACATCAAGGCTGGTAAAGCAGCATGATGCACTAGAGCTTCTTCATGTCTAGATAACCATCAAAAAGATCCCATACCATGTATTAGCTAGCTATAGAACTCCCTCTATGACAAAAGAAAGCCACAATACCTATCTACAAGAACTAGAATGACTCAGTATCAAACCCAATGCTATTTTCCCAGGTGATCTAAACTATCCGTGTATAGACTGGGAAACCTACAGCACCACTAGTGGACTTTGTCAACACAGATGCCATGGAACAATTAGTCAGAGTACCCACTTGGGGGAATAACATCTTGGATCTTGTCCTTAGTAATATGGAAGCATCTTGCACCATCCCGTGCATATCTTTGTCAGTTGATAGGTCAGCATGTCTGACTATATAAAGCTATCTCCTTTGAAATAAAACTGAAACCAGAGATGCCCTCCACCTAAGGTTCCTTTAGAAATTTCTTTAAGACAAACTGCCTACTACTAACTGATACATTGGCAAGTTTCAAATACCCATCAAACCCAGTTAATGCCACTGAGTATGTAGAAATGTACACCACCACATTATACCAGCATGTAAACAGCTGTATAGATGCACCTGTACTCCTTAGGAACAAATGTAGGTGAACCCCCCCCCCCCCAAAAAAAAAAAACACATGTTAGAACCATAATATCAACAAGCTTTATAATAAAAAAAAAAATTGGGGAAAAGTAGGGAGAGTAATTCCCAGAATGTTAGAGCCCAAACTAACAACTCAGGAGCTTAATAAAATCCACCAAATCCAAGTTTGCAGCTAAAACTAAGCCAAAGCCAATCATAAGGCCCATTTTAGTTATGTTCATAATCTCAAAAAGTACAGCACAGCAATGCACTGAGCTGATTGTGAATGATGTTGCCTGTGCTGAGGCTGAAAATATAGGAAGCATACTTGCAATAAATTTAGCTCTAACTTTATCCCTCTCTCCCTTCTCCATCTGTCCCTCAAGCTATAACTGAAACTAGCTCATCTCTAGCCCAGCTGTCACACAAGACCAAATCCTAAAAGTGCTATCAAAAGCTAAAAATACTGCATCAATGGGGCCTAGTTATATCCCCACATGCATCTTAAATAGCATGAAGCACGATTTAGCCACACCACTAACAACACCGTTCAGTATCAGCCTCCATGCAGGTTTTGTACCAAGTGAATGAAGAACAGCTACAGTCATTCCCCTGTATAAGGTAGGATCTTCCACAGACCCAGGCAATTACAGACTGATAAGTCTGTCCAGCCTCATATGCAAAGCCATGGAAAGATTTATTATGGAATTAATTAATCAGGATATAGGGAACCTCCAAACACTGGTCCCATCTCAGTTTGGATTCGTCAAAGGCAGGTCATGCTTATACAACCTGGTGGATTTTTTTGAAAAGGTCACCAAAACAATGGATGAAGGCAAAATGGTATACATTGCATACCCTGAACTGGACAAAGCTTTTGGCACAATTCCCCACTTAGACATAGCAGAAAAATGAAATAAACTGGAAATAACCCCCCATGTCACCAGCTGGATTGCCAACTGGCTCCCAGATAAGATGCAGATAATTAAGACAGGGGAAGTTACCTCCCCAAAGAAACCAGAAACCAGTAGAGTCTCCCAGGGTACTGTGCTGGGACCTCTCCTGTTTGGCATATACTTTTCTGAAGTAAAAGCCAATACCAAAGGGCACTGTCTGACTAAGTTTGAAGATGACTGAAAGCTAGAAGCAGTCATTAAATCCCCAAATAACTTAGCCATCCTGCAGGACGATTTGTACCAAATAAATAACTGGTAGCAAAAATCATGGACTGAAACTAAATGCCAAAATATGTATTATTTTATTCTTTGAGAAGTCATCTACCCCATGAAACTACCACATCAACAATATGCCTATAAGAATTGACACAGATGTTTAGAATTTGGGAACTTATGTGGACAGTGACCTAACTTTTGACCAACATGTGTCCATTGTTGTAAGAAAGTCCTTCTATATTGCATAGCTTATAAACAAAGGGATGGTGTCTAGATATAGGGATGTTATTGCTCCCCCTTTTCCAGCCCTTATTAGGCCAGTCATTGAATATAATGCCCCCCCCTTAAGCATGTACCTGTCCAGACATGTGCAACAGCTGGAACACCCACACAGATACCTAATATAGAGAAGCCAGTCTCAAAAATATTCGAAGAGAAATACAGGCAAAGGCATCCAGATATGATAAATTTCACAATAAAAAGATTAACAGCACAAAGATGTAATGTAGAAAAGACAATTAGTAAAGTAGAAGTTAAAGAAATAGAAGTTGAAGTTATGGAGTGCCTGGGAAGTGAAGGATTTAATGTAGAAGGTCTAAAACAGATTACGTTACAACAGGATGGAGTGAGTCCTCAGAATAAGGAAAAGCAAGATCAGGAGACATATGAAGAAGAAATATGGACAGAGGAAAGGAAAAGATATTTAATATGGTGTAATATTTATGCAGAGGAGAAAGCAAAACTAACCAATACAAAAAGAGCAGCACCAAAGATATTTGAATTAAAATATAGGGAAAGGAATCCAGACATGGAAAACTTTACAATACAAAAATAAGAAGACTAAGAGGAAAAGTTGAGAAAGAGATTAGTAATGGAGAAGTCAAAGAAATAGAAATTGAGGATATGGAACAGCTGCAAAGAGAAGGATTCAGTGTAGAAAATCAAATACATAAAGCCTCACAACAGGATAGAGCAATGGATATCCAAATTAAGGGGAAACTAGTGGAATAGAAAGCAATTGGTCAGGTGCCATATCAAGATATTTTGGAGCCTTCCACAGGAAACCAGTATAAACATTTATTTGAAGCTAGACAGGAAGGAATGGGACAGGAAACTGTGTTAACTCTGATGCAGTCAATGCTGAGGAGTGATAGGCCAGTGAGTTCCCATACGATAGAACAACAGATGACACAGGGTGAAACTGAAGAGAATGTGCCACAGGAAGATGCTATAGAACTTTCTACAAAATGCTCGGAGGAATTGAAAAACAAGGGATGTGCCATCAGTATGGAAGAAAAGGAGTTAAGAGAAGAGTTGCTTGATTTAATAGACAAAGACAGATATATCAAGATCAATGAGAGAAATAGACTGCAGAAGGTTAATAAAACCCCAAAAGTCAGACACTTGATAAAACAAATGAATATCGTAATTAGGACTGTCTATAGAGATCCATGCAATATAACATAAGTAAACAGAATATATTGCTGTGCTGCTAAATTAATAACTGATAAAGTTCTACCACAGGAACACAGGGTAGTGAGGGAAAAGAGAGGGCGAAAGCGAATACCATCATGGAAATATCGAATAGAGAAAACTATAAAACAGCTAAGACAAGAATTGTCATTGCTAGAAGATTATAGAAGAGGGAATAGATCAACAAAAATGCTAAGAAAAAAAGATGTGATAAAAGTAATGTGCAGCATTAGAACAGACCAGGATCTATTATGCACTATTGGAGATAACAAAATTTCAAAACAGGTGGAAAGACTTAGAAGATACAAAGATAAATATAAGGAAAAAGCACAAAATAAGCACTTTATTCATGACCCAAAAAAGTTTTATAGAAAATTGGGAAATAAGGTAAAAGGAATTGAAAGACCACCAAAAAGAGAGGAAGTAGATACATTTTGGAGAAGTATCTATGAAGATCCTGTGGAACATAACAAAGAGGCTAAATGGATAGAAGAAGTAAAAGAAAGAATAAGAAGTTTAAAGGTAAAGGATATGAAATGGGATGAAATAACAGCCAGAGAGATTGAAACAAAGTTGAGAAAAGCCTCTAACTGGAAAACTCCAGGCCCAGATGCAGTACCTAACTTTTGGCTTAAAGTATTAACTTCTTTGCATGAGGATTTAGCCACGAGTAAGAACTATTTATATGTGCACCCCGAACACTCACCGCACTGGTTAACAACAGGAAAAACAATCCTCTTACTTAAGAGTGAACCTGTAAACTACCCTAAAAATTATAGACCAATAATTTGTCTTCCAACGACGTATAAACTATACACGGGAATTGATGCCGACAGAGTTTATAGTCATTTAGAAGAAAACTCATTTATGGCAGTAGAACAAAAGGGCAATAAATGAAAGTCATATGGAACAAAGGATCATTTGTTGTTAAACAAAGTTATAGTGGAGAACTGTAAGAAGGGGAAGAATCTAAGTATGGCATGGATTGACTACAAAAAAGCATTTGATAGTATTCCACATTCATGGATAAAAGAGTGCTTAAAAAAGTATAAAATACACCCTACACTGATTGACTACATTACAGTAACCATGAAACACTGACAGACCACTTTGCAATTAAGCCATGATAAAGGACAGATTATTATCCCAGGGATAAAAATCCAAAGGGGGATATTCCAGGGTGACTCTCCATCACCATTGCTATTCTGCCTTGTAATTAATCCATTAAGCTATTTACTTAACAGCTTAGGCCATGGCTACAATTTGGCTTCTAAAAAACAACAAAGTCTAATGACGTCTCATCTTCTCTTTGTCCATGATTTAAAACTTTATAGCTCATCAGATGAGGAACTGAAAGCACAGCTACAGGTTGTCAAAACGTTTTCAGATGATAGTGGAATGTAATTTGGTCTTGATAAATGTGCAAAAGCAACCTTTAAAAAATGAAAACTGCAGCACCAGGAAAACATCAGTTTGGGACAAGAATGTGATGTAAAAGAATTTGAGCAAGAGGGAATGTATAAATACTTGGGAATTGATGAAGGATCAGCAATAAAACATGAACAAATGTGAATAAAGCTAGGTAAGGAATACGTTAGAAGACTTAAATTAATCCTGAAAACAGCATTGACATCTAGGAACAAGATTCAAGCCATAAATCAGTTTGCTCTTCCTGTCCTAACGTATAGTTTTGGAGTGATTGACTGGCCCCAAAAAGTGCTGGATAGATTAGATATTAAAACAAGAAGGATGCTTCATGCTCACCAAATGATTTATAAAAATCAGTGTATACCAAGATTATATATTCCCCGTTCTGAAAGAGTGATGGGCCTCCTTGAAACTGATTACATGTATAGATCTGCAATCGTGGGACTCCATACATATCTACTGACCTCACAAGATCCAAATGTGGTGAATGTTTTGAAACATGAGCAGAATAAATGTAAGATGACATCTCTGCTTAATTTAGCAGAAGCATATCGACTTCAAGCAGGAATGGAAATCAAACCAGAAGTAGATAAAAACTAGGCAGCAACTGAATGTGCTAAAAAACAAAAGCAAGAATATAAGATGAAGGACCAGATGAGAAGGCAAGAAATGTGGAAAAAACATAAATATAGTTGCAAGTATAGAAAACTTCTGGAAGAGCCTCATGTTGATCAAGAATGAACACAGGAATGGTTAAGGAGAGGTGAATTCATATCAAGAAATGAAAGGTTAATATTGGCAGCACAAGATAGTGGGCTACTTACACGCTGGTTTACAAAGTCCATTGAACATAGGTTCATAGGTTCATAGGTGTGTACTAGGCTAATGGCCCTGGGGCCTTTACAAACCTAGCCATAGGATTACCCTGGCATAGTGCCACCCGACCTTAGTTCCCAGTGCCTCTGTCGAGTAGAGCCACTGGTGTTATCCCTGTGGTGAATTTTCTGTTTCCCATCCACACATCAAGATTTCTCTTGAAGAAGGTCAGTGAGGTGCTCTGCTTGGCATGTATGGGAAGTCTGTTCCATAGCATGGGCAGTCTTTGGGTTATGAACCTGTCCCTCGAGCATGTTCTATTGATTGTGATAATGAGATTGAGGTCTCTGGAGCGTGTGGTGCACAGGGATTGGGATTTCTTTTGATGTAGTATTTCTAACAGAGCTGGGTCAGACATGGCTTTGTAAGTCAAGCAGAGATTGCCTCTAAGTAAGCGATATCAGACAGAGAATATTTTTTTTAGTCTGTCCATATAGGACAAGTGTTTAAGGCCTAGGATCCTCTTTGTGAGGTACTTTTGCGGCCTCTCCAGTTGTTGCAGGTGTCTAGTGAGGTACATACCAAATGGGGCATTGTACTTGATGATTGGCCTAATGAGGGAAGAGTAGAGGGAAACAATGACCTCTTTCTTCCTCGATGCAAAACCCTTAGTAATGAGATGTGCCACATAGAAGGACATTCTGACCACAGTGGCAATGTGGTGATCAAAAGAGAGGTTGCTGTCAACCTCTGTTCCCAGATCTCTTATAACATCTTCTGTGTTCAGTGGACTACCATCAATGTGGTAATTCATGGGAACTGTTTTTTTCCCAAAACAGATGACGACACATTTTTTGGCATTGAGCTGAAGGCCATGGTTCTGACACCAGTCGTTGGTCACAGTGAGGCCATTCTGTAGGATGTCAACATCACTTGGGGAGTTAATAATAGCTTCCAACTTGAAATCGTCTGTGCACTTTGTCAGCCAGAGTCCCTTTATGTTGGCCTGGACTTCAGAGAAGTAGATACCAAACAGGAGAGGACCCAGGACTGAACACTGTGGGACTCTACTTGTGACTAATCAGCAGTCTGACTTGGAGTCAGCTACTTTCACACTGTGGGTCCTATCTGTGAGCCAGTTTGCAACGCACCTAGTGATATAGGGGTTGATGCCAAGCTTAATGAGTTTTTCTATGATTCCTTAGTGGGAATGGTATCAAAAGCCTTGGCCAGATCAAGGTAGACTGTAAGAACCACCTTGCCTTCATCCACAGCTCTGGTGACTGACACAAAGAAGTCGACCAAGTGGAGCAGGCATGATCTACCCTTCACAAAACCAAACTGTGCGGGATCCAGAGTTTGGAGATTCCCTATATTCTTGTTTATTAGGTCCATGCTGATGTGTTCCATAGCTTTGCATATCAGACTCGGCAGGCTAATGGGGCGATAGTTCCCAGGGTCTGTAGTCACTCCTCCTTTGTGGAGAGGGATAACTGTAGCAGTGCGCCATTCAGCAGGGACAAAGCCTGAGGTGAGGCTGTGACTGAACAGAGCACACAGGTGAGGTGCCAGTTCACTCTGTAGTTCTTGTAGAACACAACCAGGGATATTGTCAAGTCCCATAAAAGCTGTATTCTTGGCCTTAGAAAGTGCTGTTTTAACCTGTGCAGCAATAATACTGGGTGCCTGGCAATCTACTGGTATTGTGATTGGTCCTTTAGAGGGGGAGAGGGGGGTAAAGTTGGCACTGAATCTGTCAGTCAGTATACAGGCAATATCTGTTGGCTCGGTATAGGAGGTACCATTGTGCAGTAGCTCAGAGCAAATCTGGACATTGTCATGGAGATTCTTTACATAACTATAGAAGGCCTTGTGGTTGTCTTTACTATCTGCTGCAATTCTGTTTTCATACCTAGCTTTAGAGGATTTGATGAGGGATCTCAACTTTTTGTTGAGGCCGATAAGGGAGTTTTTCCCATCTTGGGATTTCACCTTATTCCGCATCAGTTTCCTCCTTCTGTTGCAGAGTTTCTTTATGGCAGAGGACCATCAGATTGGCTTCCTTTTTTTGGAGGAGAGTGTCTTGGTTCTATTGGATATGGTGAGATCCATGCATTTGCTTATGTGTTCATACAGTGCATTGGTATATGATTCTGCAGTCATGCAACTATTCTCCATTTGCATTGGTGCCATGAAGTTAGCCACCTCTGTTTTTAGGATCCTAAAGTTAGTTTTGGAGAAGTTTTTCATGGTGGCTACCTTTGCTGGGGGGGTGGGAGGGATGTGGATTTCCAAGGTGATTAGTTTGTGGTCGGATCTAACCAGGGAGGAGCTGACTATTGGTGTAGAGCAATGGTCTCCCATGTTAGTAATGACCAGGTCAAGGATGTTGCTACCTCTAGTGGGGGTAAGAACGAGCTCTTCCAGGGCATTAGAATTAATGTACGCCAGGAAACGGGCAAGTGTATTGGTACATAAGTAGTTTACCCAGTTAATGGAGAGGTAGTTGAAGTCACCTAGTAAGAGAGTATTAGGTTGGACCCTAATATTCTCCAGGGTGCTTAGTAACATGGAGTGCAAGTCTTGGGACATGGTTGGGGACCTGTAGCAGGCTACAACCTGAATCGCTGTCTTACCCAATGTTAGCTGAACCTGAAGTATCTCTGATGTGTTATATTGGGCTACCAGTTTGGAGGTGTTTGCATCCTTTATGAATATGGAGACACCACCACCTTTGGAGCTTCGGTCTAAGTTCTGGGTCCGAAAGGTGTGGAATGAGTTATAGCCTGGTAGTGCAGGGGTGCTTTCTGCTGCCTTGAACCAGGTCTCTGTTACAGCACAAATGTCAATGTTCTCCATTTTAAGGAATGCCTCAAGTGAGTGCATTTAGAGATTTAGACTTCTAGCATTGAGCAACATGACCCTCAGATTACATTTGTTTGTAGCTGTTACGGTACTAATTTGGTCTTTGGAACACCACCTAAAAAAGCCACTCTAGTGGTGGCAAGAGCCTTGGCCAGTATCCAGAAGTCCAGGGGTGACAGATGCAGGCCATCAATGGCAAGGCATCGAGGTCTGTCAGTCATGTCATCCCAGGCAGACAGATACAGGATCCCCTTAGAATGACACCAGAAACTTAGCCAATTGTTGAAATCAATCATTTTCTGCTTGTACTGTGGTATAATTTTGGGTGATGGTAGGATGCTGCTCAGGGCTAGGGTCATACCCGCCTGGGCTACATAATTTGAGAGTTCCTCCATGTCTCTTTTCATGTAGTCCAGGGAGGTACGTCTCAGGTCATTCACACCCATGTGTAGAATGACAGTCATATTTGTACCTGTTGTTGAGTGACCTGAGTGCATGCATTATGTGTCAGATCCTGGCACCTGACAGGCAGCTGACTGTTACTTTCCCATTATTCAACCTAATGAATGGGACATCAGTGTGCCTCACTATCGAGTCACCTATGACTAGTGTGTCAGGCATGCTGTTTTGCCTTAGGGCTTTGGTTGAGTGGCACGCTGTTTAGGAGATTTATGTGTCTCGTGATTAGTGTTGTGTTGTGGTGGTCGAGTGCATTTCTGCCTTGGAGGGCTCTGCTGCTTGGGTAGATTTTTATTGAGAGTCTCAGCGAAGGTGGGTGTGTGGTTTGTGTTTTTATGTGAAGGCAGTGCTGGTGTGTGTTCTGCAGGGCTATGTGTTCCATGTGGTGTGGTGCAAGTGTTGACTTTCTCCTCTTGACCAGCTATTCCAGTCTTGGCTGGAGAGTGCGTGGCTTCCAATTTGGATATATAAGTGCATCTCTCGCAAGTCTGAGTGTTGGAAGGTAAGAGGAAAGGGTTGTCGGTGTACATAAGGCAGTTGCTACATTGCCTCAGGATGCCCAAGTTCACCAGGATAATTGGAGAAAGCACAGGGAATTTACCTTTAGACATGCCTGGCAGGGTGGGCATTGATAATAAGTACTAGATCTGTTTGCTTGTAGAATGTTTAGTGCTGGTAGCACTTGTGTGCTACAATAATTGCTACAAGAAGTCTGGTAAA
Source organism: Protopterus annectens (assembly GCF_019279795.1). Lineage (NCBI taxonomy): Eukaryota > Metazoa > Chordata > Ceratodontiformes > Protopteridae > Protopterus > Protopterus annectens. Next base: position 431,817,590 of record NC_056739.1, read on the forward strand.
GTGCTAGACTAATAAGCTAGTATTATAAGTGCAGGAGAGGAAATAACTAGTAAATCTAAGGGAAAAATTGAAGAGCAGGCTCTGGCACCACTCAGAAGCTTGCAAACAGTCCTGGATACAGCAAGTCTGTATCTGGACTAGACTAGTTACAGGAAAGGTGGGAAACAAGAGCAAATGCGGGCTTTTAAACCGCAACATTGAGAGAGAGAGAGAGATGGAAAAACTGCCCAAACGGCCAATAAACTACAATTTCTGGGCCAGGAACCACTCCTCTTGTGGTAGATAGGCTACCTAGTGCTTACCACTCCCACTGATAAGCTAGAAGGTTTCCCTCTAACACAGAAAGGCTTGGGGGGGGGCTCAGGAGCTTACAAACAGTCCTGGATACAGCAAATCTTTATCTGGACTACACTAGTTACAGGAAAGGGGGGATACAAGTGCAAATGCGGGCTTTTAAATCAGAAATTTGAGAGAGATGGAAAAAACTGCCCAAATGGCCAATAACTACAATTTCTGGGCCAGAAACCACTCCTTATGTGGTAGATAGGTTACCTAGTGCTTACCACTCCCACTGATAAGCTAGACGGCTTCCCTCCAGCACAGAAAGGCTTGGGGGCTCAGGAGCTTACAAACAGTCCTGGATACAGCAAATCAGCATCTGGACTAGACTCATTACAGGAAAGGGGGGAAACAAGCTTAGATTTTTTTTTTCTTTTTTTAGTAAAGTCGAAAAGGAGAAAGCCGGAATGGAAGTTAATTCAAGGTTAAGAATCTAAGTGGGTTGCCCTTTACAAATGATCTCTCTCTGTTAGGTAGAAGGAACTAATGGCACTAGACTGGGAGGAGTGTCCCAGATCAAATATACAGTATGGGCGGGCAACTGCAAAGACACCAAGTATAAGAACAAGACAACAATAGGGAGGAGGGAGTGGGAAGCTATTACAGCTACTAGCTGTAGCCACTAAATGAAAGTTTTAAACAGATAAAAGAGCAAGGAGACTCTAGAGGATGGTTTTAACTGCAAACAAATCAGTTATATAATACCTGACTAAAATACAGAAACCTCAAAAAATCAAACATGCACAGAAAAGCATGGATAGAGCACTCACAAACAGAAAATACAACTCTCAGTATGAAAAAGCAGTTTACAGTTAAGTAATTCAGTAAACATGCAACTAGGGTAATGAAACTGTATCTAGCAATAACAAATACAGTTAAAACAGTATGAAACAGTACATAAATGCAGTGAAACTGTAAAAAAGGCTTTATAATAGTGCAAAATGTAGTAGATTAACTGTATAGCACAATTATAAGCATTACAGAAGTGCAATTCAATAAAATAAGTGTAAGAAATAACTTATCCTGCTCTTGGAATCTTAAGGAATTTCTGTTTAGTCTCAGTAATGAATCACAACCCACAGCCTGATAAATACAAGACTGTTTAGTCTCAGACATATGTAGCTTTGTAAAACTGAATTAGAAACAGTCACACACCTTGTTGCTGGGTGCAACGCACTAATGGCAGAGGGACTGTATACTGAAAGGCATAATAATGTGGCAAGACTGTTATACTGGAGATTGTGCAAACATTATGGTATCAAAGTGGCAGAAAAACACTGGAAACATGAGCCACAAAGAATCATAGAAAATGATTACATTTATATCACATGGGATCACCCAATTCCAACAGTTCAAAAGATAGATGCCAGAAAACTGGATATAGTGGTCCAAGAAAAGAAGACAAAAGTAGCATTGATCATTGAAATCACCACACCTAGTGACTACAATGTCTTGTGAACAGAGAGACACAAAGTCATAAAATACCTTGATCTGCAGGCAGTAACGAGAGCCATGTGGAAGAAAGATACCCAGACAGTTGCAATAGTAGTAAGAGCAACTTGTCTTATAAAAAATAATTTACAATCGTATTTAGATATGTTACCAATTCATGTAACACTGTACGAATTGCAGAAAGAGTCATTACTGGGCACATTGCGGGTGCTGCAAAGAGTACTTTTGGCTAACATCAAACAGTGAAACAATACTAATTTCATGAACTTTAATCATACTTTGGCTTAGGAATGAGGTCCATTCCCATCATGGTATTAGAAACCCAAAAGACTTGGAGAAATTAAAAAGGCAGAAGCCATACCTTACTAAAAGGATACAAGACTTGAATAACATGTGCTTCATGGACTGACTATCTCCTTTCACTATACTTGGCATCCTAAGAGGTGACCTGTGTCTGGAATACAAGGCATCCTCTGACTCATTAATGATGTATTTTCTGCACATCAGCAAGTCATATGGCATCAAAAATACTTGGTTTAGTGAACTAAACCTCTTCTGCAACATCAATGGAATGGTTTGGAATGACAGGTATATCATGCAGAGGATACAGCTGCTATTGAACACACTCCCCATCCACATAAGACAAGTTCATCCCTGTCCATATTCAAGTGCAACTTAGATCTATGGACAGGAAACTGCCCCTGGGATAGGAAAGGATCTAGCAGTGAGACTAACTTTATACTAGGGATGGGCACCAGCCAAGTCCAGAAGAATCACAAAAAAACTCTTATATTGACCTGTTAGCATTTGAGCTGATATCCAAACTGCACTTCAAGCATCAGAAAAGCACTGGGATTCAGTATAATCCAATAGATGCCATTTATTCACATCAAGGAATGTCCACAAATAAAGACTGTCAAGTGCTTTCGTCCCTCCACATTTAGTAATGGGACTTCATCAGAACCTTGATTTTCCTGGTTAGAAGCCTCTGTGGTTTCTCCAGTTGTTGCATGTGCTTGGCAAGGTACATGCTGAAGGGGGAATTGTACTTGATAATGGGTCTGATAAGGGAGGAGTACAGAGATGTTATGACCTCCATGTTCCTGGATGAAATACCATTATTTATGAGGTGGGCCATATAGAAAGTCTTCCGTACAACGGAGGCAACATGGTGGTCAAAAGTCAGGTTGCTATCAATCTGGGTGCCCAAGTCCCTCACAACTGATTGCATGCTTACAACATTGTTATTAATGTAATAAATAATGGAGATGCCATTTTCCCCAAAGTGGATAATGATGCATTTCTTGTCATTCAGTGTGAGGCCATGCTTCTGGCATCAGTCATTAGTTTTGGTAAGGCCTTCTTGGAGGATATTCACATCACTAGGGGAATTTAAGACAGCACCCAGCTTGCAGTCATCTGCAAACTTGGTCAGCCACCGACCACTGGTTTTGGCTTACACCTCAGAAAGGTATAGCCCAAAGAGTAGAGGCCCCAAGATGGATCCTTGGGGTACACCACTCATTATGGGTCTACTACTAGAGATGGCTTCTCCTATTTTGACTGAGTGGTCTCTATCAGTGAGCCTGTTAGCTATCCGTCTGGTAGCATATAGGTTGCTGCCTAGCTGGGAGAGTTTATCTATTATGCCTGAGTGGGGAATAGTGTTGAAGGCTTTGGCTAGGTCAAGGTAAGTGGTGTGCACCATCTTCCCCTTGTCCATGGCTTTGGTGACTGTTTTGAAGAAGTCAAACAAGTTTAACAGACATGATCTCCCTTTGACAAAACCAAACTGTGTGGGGTCAAGCTTTTGGAGGCTGCCAATGTCCTTGTTTATAAGGTCCATGATAATACATTCCATAGCCTTGCAGATCAGGCTAGTAAGCATGATGGGCCTATAATTGCCTGGGTCATTAGACGATCCACCTTTGTGCAGACGGATGACAGTGGCTGTCCTCCAATTGGCTGGGACAAAGCTGAAGCTCAGGCTTTGGTAATAGGGTGCCTAATGGAGCTGAGAGCTCAGGCCTGAGTTCATGTAGGATACAGCCAGGGTTGTTATCGGGTCCCATGGCGACTGTATTTTTTTGCCTTTGAGAGGACAATTAAGACTTGCTCCCTGCTGATGAGGGGAGGGGGGCAGGTGCTGGAGATATCCTGGTTTACTGATGGAGGAGTGCAGTTTCATGCTAAGACTCCTAGCGTTTAGCAGCATGGCCTTTAAATTTCATTTAGAAGAATTTTTCATGTTGGTAATTTTGTGCTCATGACTTTGCCTAAAAAAGGCACTATGGGGGAGGCAAGAGCCTTTGCCAGAAGCTTGAAGCCCAGTGGAAACAGATGAAGGCCATCTCTGGCAAAGCATTGTAGTCTGTCAATCATGTCCTCCCATGCTGTCAGGTACTGGATCCCCTTGGAATGACACCAGAAACTAAGCCAATTATTAAAGTCATGCATTTGCTGTTTGTATTGAGGCATCATTCTGGGTGATGGTAGGATGCTTCTTAAGGCTAGAGACATACCTGCCTGGGACACATATTCAAGGAGCTCTATCATGTCTCTCTTCATATAGTTCAGAGAGGTACATCTCAAGTCATTCACACCAACATGGACTATGACAGAGTCATAACAGTACCTGTTGTTAAGAGACTTGAATGCTTGCGTGATATGGCAGATTCTAGCACCTGGCAAGCAATTTACTGTGACTTTCTCCTTGCCTAGCCTGGTGAGGGGTACATCTGTGTGTCTCACGATAGAGTCTCCTATGACTAGTATGTTGGGTTTGTGGCTGGGCCACAGAGGCTGTGAGACACAGACATGTACTATGTGTGATGCTTGGTGCTGTGGGTTGTGATGTGCATGTGTGTTTTTGCTTCAGAGGTTTCTTTTGTTTAGGTATGCTTCTTATTGAGAACCTCTGCATATGTAGGAGTATGTTGTATAGGTGTGGTCATGTTAGAGGTGTGGTATTAGTAGTGTTTGTACAAACAACCTTCTCAGTGCCAGATATACAGGCTTGTGACTGAGACAGCAAGGATTCTAGGTTCTTAATGTAATTGCATATTGTGTTCCTAGGTGGTAGTAGCAGAGGGTGGTCCATGTACATAAGGCAGTTGCTACACTGTCCCAGGATGCCCATATTAATCAGACTAGCAAGAGAAACCAAAGTAAATTGTCTGTCCATGGTTGTCAGAATCTATGGAAGAGAGGTTGGGGATAGTAGAGTGGATACTATCTGAGGAGTGTACCTGTAGGTGTGAGTAGGGCTGGATAAACGCAATACAGTAGCTGCAGTTGAGGGCCTCACTTACACAGGAGTGCTGGTAAGAGAAAAAAATCCAACTGAGATACCTCACAAAGGATTAAAACAACACAGCAGTAGTGCGCAATGGGCAAACAAGTACAAACCCTCACAAATGCGGGGTTTAAATACCACAAAAACTAAAGTAAAACAGAAACACTGGAACTGACCAATCAACCCTTGTCTCTGAGCCTTAGCTAAACACCCTATGCCAGACCAGTTCCAACCAGTTCACCTACTCCCACTAAGTGCAGGCAGGCCCCACCCAACACAAGATGGCATAGCAGGAAACACAGGAATCGCACAAACAGATCTGGATATAGCAAAACCTGTAACCAGACTATGCAAGATATTTAAACTCTGTTTAGGTCGATTTAACACAGGAGAACAGATACACACTTGAATATAACAGTAGCAAACAACAGCAAACTGATTTAAACAAAGTAACCAATTAACCAATAAAAAAGCTGAAAACTGAGCCCTTTTCCAGCAACCTTCAATCAGACAAGTTCTAACTGCACGCTCCTGCTCCCAGGGTGCAGGGAAACCCTCTTCAAAAAAGATGGTGTGGATTAGTGCTCAAGTTATACAAACAGAGCTAGATTCAGCAGGTCTAAATCTAGTCTATGCTACAGCAAAAAAGGCCCACCAATTTCAGAAAGAAACAATTCAAATAAGCAGGCACAATAAGCCTTCAACCAGCAATTCCAAGCTCAGAAGGACAGAATCTACCCTCTCCTCCCACAAGAGTATAGAGTATTACTGTGCAACTGCCAAATTAATTAAGTGCAGTCTTAAATTATGTTAGAGACCATTAAGGTCTGTTACTGTCAGGTAGAATTGTAACACGTAAAAGGGCAGTATGTACGCAGGAAGAAAACTGTTACTAACAAAGCAACAGAAATATGCATTTATGGTGATAAATAATATCCTTGTTACTCAGAAAGAAATGGAAACTGGGTTTTGGAATGATGTTTATGCCAGTGTGATCATTGCCAGTGTAACATATGAAATGTTAAAAGGTAATGATTTTTCCTACTTTAAAGAGTTGTGGAGGCAATGGGAAAATGTTAGACTGTTTGATAGGCCACTCTATCAGTATGGAGAAAGGAACCAGCAGGTGACTAAACCTGAGATGTGTCTTTGCTTAATGTAGGAAAATGAGTGGAAGAACTACCAGACGCAATCATTAGAATGTTTGAACCCATCAAATACCAAAATATACTTACAAAGCCCTAAAGGTACAATACTTTGACTAAGGATACAAAGAGATGAAGAACATATACTGTTTAATAAGGTATGTCAAAATACAGCCATGACTGAGTAGAACCTGTAAAAAGGAAGGAATTACACACTAAAGTATTGCTGCCTGCTGTGCCATAGCAGCCTGCAAGAGCAGAACCAGTGCAAAGGAAGGGGACTTTGATACTAAGAAACTGCAACCTGAAAATGGTACAAAACAGGAAGCAGAAGTTACTAGCAGAGCTGAAGAGAAGGAATCAACCTCCTGACAGAATAAATCTGATTCAAGACCATGGTAAGACTGTTGCAGGGGGAAATGTTACCTTAAAATCCTTACAATACCAGAGTCCCAAAGAAAGGGCATACGGGAAGTGGTAAGGAAATGTCTAAAAATGTTCATAATAGAGGGGTCACAAAATGACTGCAGATATGCCATGATATCACTCCCCAAACTGGAACAAGTAGGAGCTGTGATAACTGTAAAAAGAAGAACGGTATTATAAAACATAACAGACAAGTACATGGGTATGAGAAACTAGCAAACAGTGTCTTAAATGCTCTAAATAGGCTACAGCCTTTTGAAGATAAAGTACTGTACTGGTCTGGCTCAACCCTTCACAAAGCAGATGGCTTGTTTCAATTATATAGACCATTAAAAGACATGAAATTGATGGTATCAAATTAAATGGTGAATTGTAGCACAGCATGGAGGTTCTCAATCTTTGTGGGAGTACAAGTAACCCAGAAATGTATAAAATAAAATAGTTGTGCAAATAATATCTATAGCAGTGTTCTAAGGAGCACATGGTTGTTTCTGTTATGTTGTACTTGTTTCTTTAAAAAAAGAAGGATACCTGGCTCCAGAGCCAGACTAAGGTAAAATGGGGGCCCTGTGCAGGGTAATGGATCAGCCCCCCCCCCCCACTCTGCAGCCATTCAAGTGTTCCATTACTTGACTGTCTCTCCCCAGTTATCATAAAACACTGTTCAGACCTGTCAGTGTACATACTATTTTCTTCTGTACTTTTATAATGATTACAGAGATATTGATTTAATTTAATATTTTTTTCTTTCAAATATTAGAGTACAAACAGTGATAACTGCTTGCTAAGCAAAACAAAGCAAAACAGTGTCACATTGAAAACAGACTTAGCATAAGCAACAGTAAACTCTTCTTCCTTTGAAACTCACAGTCATTGAAAATGTATCTCTCCAGAGGTGAATTAAATGTACTTTGGGCCTCAGGCTGTTTTCAAACCATGAAACCCCTGCAGATATTTTTAGGACTATGCATAAATGTATATGTTCTCTGATTCATGTTCCTGATTGTTTTAGATTATACTTCGTGTTTATTATAGCAACATTTGTTTTAATGAGTGTGTTTTTTTATTCAGTAAGCAGTGAGACAAAATGTACAAACCAATAATGGCAAAAGTACCCATTTCAGAACATTTCAACTATAAAGGATCACTCAGACAGCTGTCATTATAAGCCACCAATATCCATACTCAAGTATAATGGCCACTTTTGTGACCGTGCCCACATCACATGTTTGACTTTGATAAAAAATGGCATTGATAAAGTATTCCAATTTGCTTTACACAAAAGCAGACTAGAAATGCAAATATAGACTAATGAATTTTTAAACTTTATTAGGTCAGCTCAGCAGGGTCAAGTTATTTTCATCCACAGACATCCCAAACTCATCAATTATAGCCATCTTGACTGTATCAAAAAATTAAAAAATAATGACCAATGTCACATATTTCAAATTTGTTTCACAAACACACACACACACACATTAGCCAAAGTATTTAAACTTAATCCACACACATGTGCACACTAGTCCTGCAAAGCTACATTAACAATTGTTTGAAAATGGCCAGATGATAAGGGCATAATGTAATTTCATCCACAGAGAGCCCCCACCAGCAGTGTACTCTCTCCTGTTGGCTTCTGTGTTTTATTAAGTGACTTGCTCAATGTCACACAGTAAGTAAATGGAGGTGAAAAGATGCTAACCCTGCACCCATGCCACGGAACGCAGCTCATTACAAGTCATAGCTTTAGTCCTCTGCGCTAACTTCCAGAGTAAAAGTTTTTAGTTAATATAGAAAACCTTTACAATCTGACGTTGTGCAGTAAACTGTATCACAGTAATATGAAACAATGACTACATAAAGGATGCTGAAGGTCAAACTGTTCTGATCATCACTTCAAATAATGCAGACTATATGACCTGACAAATGTCAACCCCTTTCATTTGCTGGAGGCTGTAAAGAAGGTACTACAAAATGCATTACTAAAATGCAGCATGTTTAGACTATATTACAGAATCTGGGCCTATTAATGAATTAATTAATTCTTTGGTGCAGTGAATAAACAATTAAAGATAATGTAAATTCTGCAGCAGCCTTCCTTCAACAATCCCAGAGTCATACAAAAATTAGAAATATTACTGCATGCATCATTCTGATTTTGAGGGATGGCCTTTCTTGCTTGCGGGATACCTATATCTCATTTGTGAGCACTCTACGTCTTCTCTCCCATCAAGAATAGCTATTCCATCTGACATAGCTCAGTACAGGTCTGACTAACTTAAATAGCTAATAATACTGCATTATTGCAGCAACACCTCCAGGGTCACAGCTAGGTCATGGACAAATGGGGCCCTGTGCAGCTTAACAAACCAGGCCCTAACCAGCCATGCCAATATCCCATTACTTGGTTGTCTCTCTCCAATTACCATAAACATAATTCAATCCTGTCAGTGTGCATACTATTTTCTTCTTCACTTTTATAATTATCACATAGCCTTTCTTTCATTTAAAATTTTTATTTCAAATTTTACAGAAAGAAAACATTGACAGCCATTTTCTAAAACAAACCACTCACATGAAAAACTGACACAATGAAAAACAGTAAACTCCTCTTCCTCTTGAAACTCACATTTAGTGAAAATGCATCTAGCAACCCAATAAAATAAAAGTGGCATGCTAAAATCCATACTCAAATATAGTACTATTTAGTGCTTATGTGAAGGGTGCAGGAATTGCAAACACAAATGTGTAATGCATTGACTAATAGCCTGGGCCAGTTCAAGGGTACTTTCTGGTGAAGTAACTTGTCTGAGTCACATAGAAGAAAATGAAGACTGAGGGAATCAAACCATGCACTAATCAAAACAGCTCTTTAAATATTAATATTAAACAGCTAAATAATAAACACACTGTCAACATTCAAGAGAACAATGAATCCAAGGTCACATCCAAAGGCCGGGGTTCATATGATGATGCTCCTGTTTACTACAATCAATGTCCTTCATGCATTACTAAAATACAAAGTGTCCATGGGGTGGACACCACCTTACCAATTCCTTCTAATGCTAAGCTAACCATGCCCTAACCCTGTACCTTACCTTTGAAAAACCCTTCAGTAACACTACCACTAAACAAAATAGTGAAGATCCAAACATGCACTTAAACTTACTCCATTCCTAACCCACCTACACTTGCACAGACACTCCCACCCCACAATACTAAAACCTCCAGAATATCGGAAAGTCTTGGCCTTTTCCCAAACCAACAATTACCTTATTCGTATGCATTCAATGTTTTGCTCATTTCAAATCTTACAGTTTTGATGAATTGAAACTAAGCCACATTTATGAAATGCTGACATCGTTCACACATTCAACGAATAGACAGTTCAATGGACTGGATGACACATACAAACACATTATATATATATATATATATATATATATATATATATATATATATATATATCAGCACATATACATGGAGTAGGTTTAAGTAAATGTCTGGGTCGTCACTATTTTGTTTACATGCTTCAGATATCACAACTACAAATTGCACATAGCACACTAAATACCCCAACTCCTGCCCTGCCCTTACATCCATAACTCCACCCTACACACCCAGTCGTGACCTCAGAAGCACACTACAACTCCAACTTCAGGTGACCAAGCCAAACAAAAATATTGGAAAAATACTTTACAGTCATTATATTGCATACTCATGGAAAAAACTTCCATTGTCCCTTCGCTCCACAGCCAAAAGTGGCGAATTCAAAAACCAACTAAAAATTCATTTCAACATGCATGGATCTGTACTTGTCAGGAAATAACCTAATGAATTTTTTTTCTTCTCTCAACCAACATATCTGCATGGTATCTGCTATCTAAACTGTCTACACATATTACTCTCTCTGCAGTTAGTGCCTATGCTATTAAATGCATTTTTGTTGTACTATGTCATGATGTTACTCTGAATTGTATACTACATATTCTTTATTTTAGGCATTGCTATATTCCTTTCATACAGCTAACCAAATTTCTTAAACATATTGCTACTGCATTCTCAAAATACTGTACTTTTGCCTTGTAAATATTCATGTTGTATACTACTCTTTCTCTGTTTTTGTACTAAGTATCTTACAATTTGAATTGTTAGTTTTTTTCTTATTTTTTAATTACTTTCTTGGAGCTTTTCTCCTCAAGTCTCTGCTGAAAAAGGGCTCTCTGGGCCCAGTCAGACTAACCCAGTTAACAAATGTAAAAATAAAATAAAATTAAAAAAATGTACATGACACTAAATCTATCCCCTTCCTAGCCTTCGCTCTAACTCTAACCTGCATACACTCACACTCACGTGCGTGTGTGTGTGTGTATGTATGGTTACCCTTCATAATGTCGATTGCCCATAACGTCGTCTCCCTGAACATCGAGATGACAACATCGAAACTTCATAACAGCAAAATCCCGGAACAGTGAATTTCGCCTCCAGGAAAGCAACCACTTGTCCACCACTGACCAAAACAACCTAAACACATTAAATCCATCTAAGTGGGGGGCTTCACCCCCACACCCCTTCTACTTAAATATTCCAACTCTGAGATCACACTAAAGTGGAAAAAATGGCAAAGATCGGCAGTGGTGGCCAAGTGGTTGCTTTCCCAGAGGTGAAATTTGCTGTTCCGGGATTTCACTGTTATGAAGTTTCAACTTTGTTGTCTCGATGTTCAGGGAGATGACGTTATGGGCAATCGAAGTTATGAAGGGTAGCTATATATATATATATATATATATATATATATATATATATATATATATATATATATATACACACACACACACACACACACACACACACACAATGTTTTGCAGTTTGCATCCTGGTCTGTCAGCACACAGGATAAAGGTTATGAGGTGTTAAAAAGCTCTTCCTGTAGTCAAGAGGTTGACTCCCTCAGCTTCTATTTGTCTGCTGAGCAAGTTACTTACCAGCCAGCATGCTGTGGTAATTGGGATAGTGGGCTATGCTCTTCACTGATCTCCCGGACTGCATGTCTAGCAAATATCTATGAAGCTATAAAATTTAGTTACATATGCCTGTTACAGGCTACTGTCAAAGTGCTATGACGAATATGTAAGTAGAAAAGGTCATTAAAACAGTAAGGTAAGGTATGGTGCTGCAGGCTCAAGCTATGATATTGCATTGACTGTCAAGGATGGAAGCTAGTACGTATCCTTCTGATGTTGGTGAAGGTTCTTTTTCTGTTAAAGAACATTGTCATTTCATCTGGCTTATAAATCTTGGGATGCATCCTTAAATTCCTGTCAGACTTGCACCTTTGGTGTGTGTGTGTGTGTGTGTGTGTGTGTGTGTGTGTGTGTGTGTGTGTGTGTGTGTGTGTGTGTGTGTGTGTGTGTGTGTGTGTGTGTGTGTGTGTGTGTGTGTGTGTCTGAGAGAGAGCACCTGTGTTGTGTATTTGTATTCACATGCAATTTAAATATTTGTTTATTTCATGTTCACTCATCTTCATCAGTTAACTCCTGTAGTACTTACTATCTCTCCAAAATCCACAGTTTTAAGTAGAATTGCAGGTTGTACATAACCCAAGTAAGGCTTGAGATTAAAAGGAAGAGAGCACAGATAAAAACAAAGAAATTTTCCTTGTATAGCAAGACAGAAAATAGAATGAAGCATGAGTGCCATATCTGCAATCAGTTTCTAAGTTTCTGCAAACCAGTGTGATTTGCTACTGTGGTTTCTTTCCCCAAACCACAGTATTAGACTAGTATATGGATATTTGTTTCTGTAGAAGAATCTTACACTGGTGGATGACTCCCATGCAAAATGCAAAGGGAATATTCAGAGGTTCACAGGTGATTACTAGGCTAATGGCACAAGAGCCTTTAGAAGCCTAGCCAATAATGCCCAGGATATGACAATATTATATCTTAATTCTTCAGATATAGGATAAAGTAGTATCAGGGTAGTGGGTCTTTGGGTGTTATAGCCCTGAGTCATTTTACTGACTGCCTATGTCCACAAGGGGCACAGGCAGTTCCCCAGGAGTGAATTTACAGTTCCCCATCCATGTATCCAAATTATTTTTTAAGACAATGAGGGATGGGCTTTGTTTAATGAAGAAGGAAAGTTTATTTCATAGATGAGGTAATCTTTGGGATAAAAATCTGTCTCTCCAGCAAGTTCTGTTAGAGTCACAAATAAGGTTCCAGTCCATGGAACGTGTAACTTTGTATAATTTTTTTTTTTTTTTTTTGAATATGTAACATTTTTATCAGTACTGGATCAAAGAATACCTTGTAGGTCAGGCTCAAATTCACTCTCAATAAATGATATCAGACAGAGTAAATGGACAGGGACGTTAGCTGGTCTGCGTAAGACGTGTCTTATGCTTTGAATTTTTTTAGTGTGAAAATTCTGGGGCTACTCCAGTTGGTGTAAGTACCTGGTTAGGTAAATGCAGAAGGGAGCACTGTACTTGATTATGGTCCTGATAAGAGCCGAGTACAATGGCATTATGTCTTCCTTTGACCTTGATGCCATGCCTTTACTTATACGTTGAGCCACACATAAGAATTTCCTCACTCCCATAACTACCTGGTGGCCAAACTTTAGGTTACTATCTATCTATCTGTGTTCCTAGGTTCCACTGTGTCTACCTTTAGGGGTGTGCTATCGATATTATAATTTACAGGGATATCTGAGTTGCCAAAGGGTATGATTAAACATTTTTTTATCATTTAGTCTCAGACCATGGTTTTAGCACCAGTCATTTGTCATTTTTAGGCCTGTTTGTAGGGTGTCAACATTGTCTGGGGATTCAGTGATTGCTCCCAGCTTACATTCAGGAATGTAGTTAATCATATAGTATACAATTAACATGCCTGCCTTAAACAACATTCATACATACTCTCATACATAAATGCATTTGTGTTTGTTTGCTTCTTTTTTTTTTTTTTTTTTCTTTTCTTTGCTTGCTTTTGTTTACTGAAATAGCCTGACTAGTTTATATTGTCCATTTTCAGCAGAAAGCTTGGGATAAAAGCTCCAAGAAATGGCAGATGTGCAATATAACAGAGTTTAGGCAAATGCTAGGGAAAGGACTGTATACAAAAAAAGTAATGGGATTTATTAAAATAGAAGAAATAGGAAATAGCATACAACAATATAAAGGGTGCTGCGTGAAAAAAAAACAGATTTTAAACTTCTGTTATGTGAACTAGTAAGACGGCATTACCTTAATCTTTCTAATTCTTTCTTTCTTTTTTTCTTTTACTATCCACCCCACATCTCAACAGAATATTCAGAATAAATTAACAATTCTCTCTTCCCCCACACACATCGCATTTAACCTCTTTCTTATTTATACTTGCCCTTGGGTTAATTCAGATCATTTAGAATGCCACAGGTTGGAGGGGGTGATTAAGGGCCATTACCATTCTCACTTCATTTCAATTAGCATCAGGCTTAATGGTCATGGAGACAAAGGATGGAAATGATGCTTGATACATAGAGATGGGGGGAGTCAGATTCCACAGGAATGTGTAACCCACAACAAATAAATAAATTAATTAAAAACAGAGAGCGGGAGAGAGAGAGAAGAAAACATCTAAAAAACAAAGATACTTGTCATCTTTATAGATCAAAATAGAGGTAGTATAGTTGATTTAAGCATGCTCTAACAACTTAAACATGTTGCTTGCAATTGATTCTGTTCTTAGTGATAGAGTATAATAATTCCAAAGTTCAAAAACCCTTGTCTGCTTAATTTACTGTTAGTTAGTTAAATGGGTACGTAGACTGATCCAGATGGACCTTTTCTCAGACATAGCTTGGGCTCAAAGGCATATGAGTGACAGCATCATATTCACAATGTTAAATGGAGAAATATTCAACAAAGTAGTGATTCATATTCATCCCTACCTAAACCAATATTTAAAGGTTACCACTTTTTATGTACTCATGTAACTGTTTTTATGTCTTACTGAGGCACGTATATTGCACTCCTGTAATAACTCCTGTCAGCTCAGATATTAGCATAAATATAGACACATATTATTTATTTACTTCTGGTAACTGGGTAGGTGGGTTAGTCTGAAGACCTTTGTCAGGAATATTTAAGAAGCATACAATTCATTAAAAAATGCAAAAGCCATTTTTTTTAATGGAGTTGGAACAAACCTATGCTTTTATTTATTTATTTATTTATTTATTTATTGCCATTTGTTTACCGGGAAAGTCCACTGGGCCAAGCAGAGCCCATTTTCAGTGGAGGTCCATGGAGGAAAGCTCCACAAAAAACACATTTGGAATATACATAGCACCACAAAAACACATTTGGAGTATACAAAGTACAGTGAAAAAATATTACAGATTAGCAAATTTTGAATATATAAAGTACACTTAATAAACTTAATTACAATATAGTACAAGTACTGTTGACACTGTAGTATGGGTGAATATCAAATGTTTAGCTATCATATTAGAACTGAGGTTCGAAACTTGAAAATACATTAAGAGACTGTCAGACTGTTTTGCAGATCCGCATGCTTGTGACTGAGTCTTATGTACAGAGAAAGATTGCAAAAGTTTCAAAGACATGCATCTGGAGTGATTCTCCCCAGACCTCTGCTGAAAATTAGCTTTGTTCCAAGTCAGACTTTCCTGGTAAACAAATGTTAAAAAAAAAAAAATGCAGAGATAAGACTTAGCAGTAAACCAATTTTTTATATAAAGTCCATTTGAATTTCAACATTACAAGAAAAAAATCAAGAAACAGTACATTACTTTAGCTCCCATATTTTGATACTCTTTACTGCCTACTAATGTTGCTAAAGTTGTACTAATAATTCCATGCTCTAATGATGTTCTGTGACATGCAGTAATGTGACTTCTTAGCACTTAATTACACTTTAGGTTTTTGTGTTTTTGTCTGTCTGTATAAACAGAGGCATACACCAATACAGATATACTACACACATACACATGTCTGTCTATATAGACAGAGGCAAACACCAATACAAATGTGCCACATATACATACACACACACACATACGTACACACACACACACACACACACACACACACACACACACACACACACACACACTGTTAACAAAGAAATATAAGGACATACACAATCTCACACACACACACACACACACACACACACACACACACACACACACACACACAGATATACTCTACTCTTTGCCTCTATATATTATCTTTATCAATTCCTCAATATCTTGTAAAATGCAGAAGCAAAGCTCTTCCCTCTCTGGCCCTCAGATTTTGGACCCTTATGTTGACCAGTATCAGGAATCTCTGTCCAGACGTTTGGCAACATCCTAAGATCACATGTACAAAATGAAACTGGTTGCAGTTACACATCAGGAATAAAATAATGGTTAACTGTAACCGATAAATGTATTTATTTAGTTAGTTATTGACATTTGATTACTGGGAAAGTCCAAGTGGGTAGAAGCCCATTTTTAGTAGAGGCCCGGGAGAAAAGCTCCAAATTATTACAAATCATTTTAAGAACTATGATTTTATAATATTCAGAAATAAAACAAAAAACATTTGCAGTTTAAATAATCATAACAAATTACATACAATATAAAACATTGGTTAGTAATCAATACAAGGTATATGACAATCATTTAATATTTACTGACATTTTAGACAGTTTGTACAGAAATTAAAGGTGTTAGTCTAATACAAATAGGAATTGCAATACGAAGTGAGAGAAAATCAGGCTTATGTTATATCTAGAAAGAAAGTCAGGGAAGAGAATAAGATAGCAGTAAGGAAGTAAGTGAAGAAAGAAGAGTAAGGATGTATAAGGAATGAAAAGGTACTAGTTCACATTTAGGGATATAGTTTATCCTGGTTTTGAGCAAGAACAGAGCCAGATTTCAGCTAGGAAGTCTTTCAGAGTGGTTTTGAAAAGATGGGATGGGAGTTCCAGGCCTTGGTAACCTTGTACGAGTACAGACAATGCTCAGCAGATTTCCAAGGTTTGTAGACAGGAGGTCACTGAATCACAATGACCAACTGGAAACATAGTTGTGTAGAATGTTTTTAGTGCTGGACAGGCAGATGGATGCTGGATAATTTTATACATGGTAAGAAGTTGTGTATATGTTAGTTGATGTGGCAGTTCTAACCAAGTAAGGCTTTTCAGTGCTATACAGTAGTGGGTTCTGAAAGGGGTATGTGCTGCAAATGTAGCAACTTTGTTATAGCATTGTTCAATTTTTAATTTTTGCGTAGCCGGGAGGTTAGTAAGGATGGAGAACAGTGGGGAAGAGATAAGTAGTGGTAAGTGTAGCTTTAGTTACATCAGAGAGAAAGTTTTTTGGCTCTGTAAAGCATCCCTAGTTTTTGAGTTTTTCTTACACAATTTTGTATATGCAGGTCATCCACTACCACTCCTAATACTTTACTATGAGAAGTGACTTCAATGGTTGTATTATTGAAAGAGAACTTTAAATTTTTTTTTCATGAGAGAGGAATTTGTGGAAAAATTAGTAGTTTGGTCTTTTTTTGGGTTAAGCATGAGTTGTGAATTATGAAGCCATGTTTCAGTGGCTGTTAAAGCTTCCTGAGTAATTTTTTGGAGGTGTCCCATGTTGTCGGATGTGCAGATGAGAGTGGAATCATCTCCGTATTGTATTAGGGTGGCCTGTTGTGTGGAAGTATAGAGCGTGTTGGTGAAAATGTTAAAGAGGAGGGGACCAAGGATAGAGCCTTGTGGTACACTGGTGGTGACTGGGAGGTAAGGAAAGAATGTAGAGTGCCATTTTGCTGACTGCTAACTATTGGACAGGTAGCTTTTGAGCCACAGAAAGGTGGGCTGAGAGAGACCTAGTAAGGACATTTGAAGTAGAAGTTTGCTGTGATAAACTGTGTTGAAGGCTTTAGACAAGTCTAGAAATAAGGAAGAGACTAGTTTGCCATCATCTCTAGCCTTATTGACAATATCTATATAGGTTAGAAGGGCAGTGCTAGTATTGTGGGAAGGACAGAAGCCATGTTGTGTAGGGGATAGGAGTTCTTCCTGCAGGGGATAGTCTAGCAATTGTTTTTGAATACATTTTTCAAGTATTTTGGCGAAGGGAGATAAGATTTCTATAGGTCAAAAGTTATCAATGTCTGTTGAATTTCTTCCTTTGTGCAGAGAGATAATGTGTGACTTCTTCCAGAGACAGGGAATGTGGAATTCTTATATTGACCTATTTATAAGGACTGAGACAGGATATGCAATGCCGCTGCCTGCTGTTTTTATATACTCACTTGGAAGATCAACAGCTGAAGAAAAGCATGGCGTAAGTTTGTTTAAGAGTAGTTTTATATAGGATGTGGGCACAGGTTTGAAGGTGAAAGTGGATGTGTTGATATGTGGCTGTTGGGCAGGGTTGGGATTAGATATTGAGGAATCCTTGGTTAGAGATGTTTGCTATCTATAAAAAAGAGTTGAACTGTATTGCAGTTTTGGGTGATGAGTTATTGGGAGAGGGGTTTGGGTTAAATTTTCAGCCAGAATGTAATATTTCTTTAATGGATATCCAAAATTTGTTAGGGTTGTGTTTAGTATTATTCAGAAAGTTATTATAGTATAGTTTATTGTATTAATTTATTTGCTTTTTACCATGATTGTAAAGCTCCTGAAGTTTTCAAGATATTGAGGTGTTTTATATTTTTGCCATTCTTTCTATGCCTTTTCTCTATCCTGCATTAGCACATGGCTCTTTTTGGAAAGCAAATCGCATTATTTGTTTTCAGTCTCTTCCTTCTAGGAGGTACAAGGCTATTTAGGATATTTAGAAAAGTTATATTGAATTAAATTGCATCATTGTCTAAGAGGAGGATTTTTAGGAAGATCCAGCTAACAGATGATAATGTAGTAATGAACATTACTGGGAAAAAATTGGAAAGGTTACATGTTGTTTTAGAAATATGCTGTTGAACTGGTTGTGTGAGATGTTTAATCATATAAATAGGGAGAAGATAGCTGAGAGAGTCTGACATTGTACCTGTGATGGAGTATTTGCTAGGGTCTGATACTAGGATCCAATTTAATACAGTTTGATGTCTTACTATAATGTGTGATGCTATTAATTAGTTGTATGAAACCATATACATTCATGCTAGATGTAGGGGAGTCCTATACCATGCATGTGCAAACACTTCAAATTGTTACTATCTGGCTTAATACCGTATTCTTTTACTATAGATTTTACTTATTTATATTATTGTTGACAGGGTTAGCACCACTAGGCTAGTATATTCTTTTCAGGGGAAACCTGAGGTGGTATTTATATTACTAGGGGAAATTTGGCCAGAGCATCAGGGAACTTTCCTTACTTGTAACATACTGGAACACTATTGTCGGTGGGGTGTCCAACTTCAGGCTTCTCTTCCAGGTGCAAAGGTGGCTCAGTGAAACAGGAGGAAGCATGGCAAGTGTTTGTGAGGAGAAGATAGTGTTGGAGAAGGAGAATGCGAAGATGGAGATAGCAGACCCTTTACAAGAAATGCAGTTAAGTGATGTGGAAGAAGCAGAAGAGACTGAGTGGGTGTCAGGTCACCACCTTTGAAAAGCTGGCAGACCTTTTGGTGAGGGAACAAGTCCTTAGCACTTTGCCTGAACACATGAGAATCTGGTTGGCAGACTGAAGTGTAATTCTGAAGATGAGCTGGGAAGAAAAGGGGATCTCTACTTAGCAAGCAGGGCATCACTGCACAAGAAGGGGATACCCTGTGTTGCACATGGATATAAGGGAACACATGGTGGGCAGTCTAAACCATGCCAACAGAGTCCATCAGTGATAAGGTAAGCCACTAGTTCAGGTACATAGCTAGGATCAAGAGTTAGATGTTTTAAATGTAACCAGTGGGTCCATGTAGCATATAGATGTCCATGGTAGCAATGTAAGGAACAAAAGGTGGGGGATCCAGGAAGTAGGAATAACAGAATGCAAGTGATAAGTCGTCTGGAGACAACAGGTTTAGCAGACTATCACTGGAATTCATATCCTATCTTACTGGATAGAAAACAGGCCACTGCTAAGAGAGACACATCCTCTGACATAACATTTTTGAAGCTTACAGTGGTTAAAGAGGAGCAGTACTTGCTTGTGCAGTCCACTCCAGTCAGAGTTTTAGGAGGGTTCCCATTCCAGATGCCTTTGGCCAGGCTTCACCTTGACTGGGACAGTGGAAAAGGAAGCAAGGAAGTAGGTGTGTTTGAGGGGGTCTACTTCACATTACTTAAAACCCATTTGACTGAATTTCATTTCACCGAGACCAAATCACCTAATTTTCAAAATACTGAAAACTCATATGACTAAATCTCATTTCACTGAATTGTAAGCCATAGACATGATGTGGGTTTCCATTCACCTGTGACTTGTTTGTGATAAAAAAGAATTTCTGTAACTTACAGTGCTGGCTGTCAGAATACCGATAGTCATGTAGAAAGTAGTGTTGTAGTGTTTTTAAATGTGGGTATGTCTCTACATTTTTATGGGAAGTATCTAAAGTACTATGGCGTATGTTTTGTGCATTCCCAGCAGTAGAGGCAGTGTGTAGAGTACTGTAAGGCAAGTAAAAAGTATATGCCCTTTTCCCCACTGTAGTGCAATCCTGGAGTTAGTATATATAGTTAGGGGGGGCATAGCCACCCACTTAGTTTGATTTTATATTGTCCGGTTTCTGTTAAGAGGGTAAGTAAGTAAAAAATCATGTAACCGCAAACCAAAATATGAAAAAATGGCAAAAGGGAGATGGAAGGCTGCAGTTTCTTCTTAAAACACAAGATTTATTAATAAACACAGTAAATAAGCACTTTAGACTCTGACAATTCAGAGACAAAAGCACTTATTTACTGTGTTTATTAATAAATCTTGTGTTTTAAAAAGGGTAAGCAAATATTTTTTAAGTTCTGGAAAGAAGTAGTTATAAGTGTTGTGAGTGTGTTTGTCTATGGTTTAATGTTTAGTCTTTTCACATATAGCATTGTAAGCTTTCACTGAAATGAGATTCAGTCAAATGAGTTTTCAGCATTTTGAAATTAGATGATTTGGTCTCGGTGAAATGAAAGTCAGTCAAATGGGTTTTAGGTGATGTGAAGTAGATCTCGTTTGAGGATATCCCTGCAGCTATCCTGACAGGGAATTATTTTAATAATGCAATACCTTGGTGCATGCAGATGCACACAGTCAGGCTTGGAGACAGGCATCTGGGAGATATCCAGACAGACCCAACGCCTGAAGCCAGGGCTGGTGATGTGGCTAGTTCAGGGAGTTAGCTACCCTGTAGCAGTGAGCCTGAAGGTGAGCCACAGCTGTTGGTAGGCACTGATGTTCCCTTGAACAGAGTGACTGCAAGGGCAGAGGTGAGTGGTAGTACCCAGTCTGACAGTGAGGCACTGCTATCAGAGGATACCAGACTTCCTGTGGAAGGGGAGCTGGGATGGGTCACAAAGGTAGAACTGAGACAGGCTCAGTTCTCAGACCCTACACTAAGAGACATGAGGGAGATAGCTAGGGAGGCACCTGAACCTCAAGAAAAAGGGTAGTCTGTATACTAGAACAATGGGTTATTGTATAGAGAGTGGGCCCCTGAGTAGCATTACCATATGTCCGGGTTTCCCCGGACATGTCCTCTTTTTTGGGCTCCTGTCCGAGCAGTTTTTGAAAATTCTGCTATTTGTCTGGGTTTTAAAACCCAGACAAATTGCAGAATTTTCAAAAAACAGATGTCCCTATTTCTGAGTCTTTCCTCTGGCTTTGTTTTTTTTTTTTTTTTTTGATTGGCTCGTATACCGGTATATGAGCCAATCAAAAAATGGAGCTCTGTTCAATGCGAAACTGCTTGATGTTCTGCATTAAACAGAAGAGGGTCCACTGTGCGAGTTTTTGATTGGCTTGTATACCTGTAAACGAGCCAATCAAAAAACAGAACACTGTTCACTACGGAACTGCTTGATGTTCTGCATTGAACAGAAGAGGGTCCACTGTGCGAGTTTTTGACTCGCTCGTATACCGGCATAAGGGCCAATCAAAAATCTTCAAACACGGAGCTACTTGTCTTTAATGCAGTACTGCAATGTTCCACATTAAAGACTAAAGACCTTTTTTTTTGTTTTGTTTTTTTGTTTTTGTTTTTGCTCTTCACCCAGAATCTGGCAACCCTAAGAGGACAAAAAATATGTGCTGGTATAATACCAGCACATATTTTTTCTTCCTGTTTTTCATATACCCAAATATGGTAACCCTACCCCTGAGGGAGGGCTAGAGGGTGAGGTAATACACCAGTTGGTAGTGCCTAGCACCTACCATCTGGCACTTCTAGTCATAGCTCATGACATTCCTTTTGCAGGTCCTATGGGCATAAAGCATACCAAGAGATGTATTATGCAGAACTTTTATTGACCTGGGATTGCAAAGGATGTAGCAGAGTACTGCAAGACCTGTGAGCACTGCCAAATAGTAGGCAAGGTAGGAGTCAAGGTCAAAGCTCCTTTGATGCCTTTGCCTGTGATTGAGGGGCCATTTCAGAGGATATCTCCTGATATTGTTGGCCCTCTGAGTACCCCAAGTTCCACAGGGAAAAAGTATATCCTGGTGGTAGTAGATTGTGCTACTAGATACCCTGAAGCAGTGGTTCTGACCTCCATGGAGGCAGAGAACATGGCAAATGCTTTGTTAGAGATTTTCAGCAGGGTAGGTTTCCTGAGAGAAATACTGATTGACAGAGGTACCAATTTCATGTCCGACCTGCTGGCTTGTCTGTAGGAGTGCTGTGAGGTGAAGCACCTAAAGACCACCCCCTACAACCGCAAGACTAATGGTCTTGTGGAGAGGTTAATCTCTGCATTAAAGACCATGTTGTGAGCATCTGCAGACCAGTTTAAGAGAGAGAGTTGGGCAAATATTTGCTCCATCTGCTGTTTGCATAGAGAGAGGTACCCCAGGAATCCACAAGTTTTTCACCCTTTGAGTTGCTGTATGGGCATAGGGTGAGGGGGCCTTTAGATTTGATTCATGATGAGTGGGAGAGTGAGAGTGAATCCCACAAGGAGTGTGTTGTGGCATATGTTCTAAACAGCAGGACATGGCTCATTGAGCTCATGGGCCTGGCCCAGGAGAACATGGCAGGAGCCCGACAGCAGAAAAAGGGCTGGTATGACAGGAATGCCCATGCCAACAGGTTATGATGCTGATTCCTGTCAGACACAATAAGCTACAGGCAGCTTGAAAAGGACCCTTCAAAGTGGTAAAGAAGGTCAGTGATGTTAACTACATGGTAAAACTGCTAGGCAAGAGACAAGGGCACAAATTGTACTATGTTAACATGATGAAGCCTTACCATGACAGGGAGGCCCTTGTGCTGAGTATTTGCAGTGAGTGGCAGGAAGAGTCTGAGGGGGTTCTATGGCTACATCAAGTCAGCCAGCAAAATGCCAAGTTATTATAGTGGAGCCTAGGGTTCAGGCATATGACATGACAGTACAGCACTGTAGTGGGATCAGCAATGCCAGTGCAGATTGACTCTTAAGATAGGGTATGGGTTAATGTATCCCTAGGCAGGTTCATTCCTGTCAAGCAACATTTCTCCAGGGTTACTTGAGAAAACTAGCTTGAGTCTCCAAAGGGGAGAGAGTTGTGATGATGTGAGGTAGTCCCAGCTATGCCAGGAGAAGTATAGCAGTGGATGTGTAACATATACCAGCATAGCTAGCTGGAGCTTTGTAAATAATTATGTCATTTGTATATCAAGTGGATTTGTACAGATACTTGTGTTGAAAAATGCATTTGTAAAGCTGCTTGTATTAAAAATGAACCAACAGTGGGTCCTGCTGGACAGAAAAGAAATACACCTGTATGTCAGACTGTATTGTAACTGTTGACATTAATATATTGTAGCAGTGGATACTAGAAGAGAAGAGATTAATCTCAGTCCAGCTAACTTTGAAAAATAATCTGAAATTAAATTACCTGGTTTAGGCCATAAAGATTGTATCTTAAAGTTCTGATTGCAGCCAGAGACAAAATGTCTGTGAAAACCAGGGCTAGGAATCCTACTGTATTGTCCTTAGGTGTGAACTAATTACTACCATGGAAGGATGGACATTTTTAAAATGGTTTTATAGCCTCCAGATGCTATAACACATCTTAGCAAAGCTCTGTGTGTGTGTGTGTGTGTGTGTGTGTGTGTGTGTGTGTGTGTGTGTGTGTGTGTGTGTGTGTGTGTGTGTGTGTGTGTGTGTGTGTGTGTGTGGTAACACATATGTGCAAGATTCTGGATCAGTTTTTAGTAAAGGGGGTAGTGTGTGAACTAAATGTCAGGTGACCAGTTGTATTTGATGCCATTCTATAATCCAGTACTGAAATGATACTTTAACTAGATGAGACAGAAGTCTCGGGGCAGTCTGTTTGTAAAACCTGACAAAGAAGGACCACTCACCCACTTCATCTTGCCTTTATCTAGTAAGTCAGCTAAGGGACAGTAATTCTTTAGATCAGACAGGAAAATATAGTGAGATTAGTTAGGTATTGCTTTTCTGTATGTGTGTGAATCTTTCCACTGGTATTATTTTTAATATTTTCTGTGACTGAAACTCTGGTGTTTATTATAAAATGATATTTACTATTTTCATATTCTTTTATTATTAAATATATTTAAATGTTTTTATTCTGGATGGTCTTTTAGATAATATTTAAACCTTTGAGAGTACTTATATTCATTTGGTGACACTGTGGCCACTTCTGAAAGCCTTGCTGCATTGCTCAAACACAACCATTTGTATTAGTATTAGTTTTATTCAGTATAACTGGGTACCCCTGTAAGAGCCTTAGAGTAGCTGGCTTTGGAGTATTCTGGTGGCAGTATCTACCTTATTGTCTGGGCAGAGGGGTCATAGGTAATAAATCTGTACCAGCCTTTCCCAGGTGTGTGTGTGTGTGTGTGTGTGTGTGTGTGTGTGTGTGTGTGTGTGTGTGTGTGTGTGTGTGTGTGTGTGTGTGTGTGTATATCAAAGAGTGTGTGTGCCAGCTACTTGGAGCAGAGGCACAGAGCACTAGTTTCACAGAGGAGGTGGTGGAGGACTCAACCCTACAGCTGTGTCAGTGGGGAGACTTATTTGGGGCTGGTGAGAGAGACTGGGAAACCCAGCCCCAGGACTGAATGTGTTCTCTGTGTGCTGCTAAGGGAAATTGTGCTCAGTGCAGAGAGCTGCATCTGGAAATACTGTGTGTATCTATCTTTGTTCCAAATTAACTTCCCTCACCAGTGTCAGTGGTGAGGATTGAGGCTCCTTGATTACTGGCTCAGAATAGGGATGTCATAAAGGGAATTAAAGAATAATGAAGGGGAAAAATGACAACACAAGAAGAAATATTTGAAGTGATTAAAAAGTATATAGGACATACTTTTGTAAGGAAAGAGGTAAAATTGACGCAAAAATGGATAGTTCAAAAACTAAGCAAAGAAGGTAACGAGAATTTAGAGAAAAATATAAATGTGAAAGAGGTAAATGAAATATTGAAAGATCTCAATCTGGATACAACTACAGGAATGGATGGTACTGAATATCATATGTTCAACAATATGGAAAATTGGCAAAAAGTCATTTTTTGTGGAGGTATTAAATGAATGGCTAAAGACAGGTATGACAGATAAAGAGATATGTATGGGAATTATTAAATTCATATGGAAAAAAAGGAGAGAAGTAAGGTATAAATAATTGGAGACCTATAATATTGAATAATACAGATTATAAGATATTTATGAGAATAAATAAAAGACTAACAAAGTAGACAAGCTAATTGATCATACTATTTTTGATAGCAAGGGGAAAGGAAGTCAGGATTTAAAATGGATAGTAAAAGAAGTAATAGATGACATTATAAATAAAAACGTGGAAGCTAAAATCAGGGTAGGAGATTTAAGTAAGGCATTTAATAAAATACAGTATGAAGCATTGTGGGATATATTAGGGGCTTATAACATAAGTGAAAGGATATTAAAAGTAATCCAATTCTTATATGAGAAAAATCATGCAAGAATAATAATAAATGGATTGTTAAGGAAATTAAAATAAGATGTGGAATAAGGTAAGGATGCCCAGCGAACCATATTATATTTGCTTTAGTTATGAACGTGATTGTCAATAAAATGAATAGAATACTAAATATGGCAGGTTGTACGATAATGGAGGAAATACGATTACCAATACTATATACCTATGCAGATGATATACTGCTAATTACTAAGAACAAAGAATGTATGGAAGAGGCAATCAGAAAGTTAATTAAGTTTTTAAACATACTTGGTTTATGTATAAAGATAAACATAAAGGTTTTAGATTTATAGGAAATATAGAAGATATACAATTCAGTGTAGCGTTTTTAGGTATACTAGGAATAGTATTTGAATCAAATGATCATAAGAAAAAACAATAGGAGAAAATTTGACAGGAATTAAGAGATATATGCACATTTTGGAAGTCATATAAATTGTCATACAAGAAAAAAAGTTATTTGATAAATGCTATTCTTTTAGACAAGTTAGCATATGTCGCAAGTATGTATATGAGTCCAACTATGAAAAATAAGCAATGTATATAAAAGCATTTGTGCTTAAAACTACAATAGACCGGATAAACCCAAATTATTTTGCCAACTGGAAAGAATTAACAACAGCTATATTAAGAAATGAATTTAATCTGTTAAAAAAAAATGTAATAGTAGACAAATCAAACAAACCCGGGTACATACTATGCATAAGTATACAATATAATATAACAAAACTTTCTAAAACAACACTGATTAATCATTACATCAATTCCTTTAGGAAACTTATCAATGCAAACATAGATCTAAAACTTTGGTTTGACCTTTTAACCCCATTTACCATCACTAAGAACTTTCCTCACAAAATATATAGGGAAACAATAACCTCCTGGGAACAAAATGGATTCTTATGCTGGTTTCAATGTGTAAATAAATTAAATGTTTTAGATATACATATAAAAACTGCTTACAATATTCCAACACAGGATTGGTTAACCTTACAAAGCATTCTAATATACACTCAAGATTTATGCAGATTAATTAATAATTCCTCATTTAAAGATATTCCAAATCAAATAAGTTTTCTGTATGAATTTATATGTAATAGTTGTGAAAAGAAAAATTCCATTTCAAATCTATAAAAAGAGTTAATAACATATAAAACAATTCCCAAACCATCATACTGGCAGTTCTTAACAAAAGGTCAGTCATTGCAGTTAACAGAATAAATTAAAACTAACATCTTGCTATCAGTTAATTACACCTCTAACACACAGTACTGGAAAATATTTAACTGGAAATACTTACATAGAGCATTTTTAACACCAGATAGAATTAAAAAGATCAGTAGTAGTACTACTACAAATGGTTTTTGCTAGAGGTGTAAAAAGTCAAATGAAGCAGACTGGATTCATATTTTTATGAATGTAATAAAATGAAATCATATTGGAATGGAATAATTTTTTACAAGCTTTATTTAATGAATCCTTTACCTTAACTAAAGCATTGATTATACTAAATGTAAATGAAGGTCCCTACCTGAATAAGACAAATATGTATTTGTTATAGACAATACCTGCTAAATCTAGGAAATGCGTAACCAGAAAGTGGAATTCAAATACACCCCTGACCTTGGAAGAATTCTACACTTTACTGAAGACAACTGCATCGACGGAAATAAAAATCAAAGAACTACGAATCTATCCCAGGCCATTGGTAAATAATCCTTGGAAAAAAGTTATATCTTTGTTGGACACTCTGCAATAATCAATATTGTATCTCTGATAACTGATCTGTTAATTCTATATTTAATAACATACAGTGTATATAATTGAAAGTCAGGCTATTGCAAATATTGTATATAGTTTAAAATGATATTTAAAAATATTATGTAAATGTTATTTTAATTGAAAATTTAAAAAAAATTTGAGGAAAAAAAGAAAAATAAACAATGTCTATTATATTTTCATTCATATGGGGTCTAGATTAAATCCAGTTAAAATGGGGATTTTATATGTAAGGGAAGAGGAAGAGGGGTTAGGGCTAATTTACCCAGTTGTGCATGCGGCTTTATTGAATTTTTATAGGACCTTAGTCAATTATAAAAAAGAGAATAGGAATTTGACAGAATACATTTTGTATGCTAAATATAAGTGGTTGGGGGGAAATGGGGATAGGGAAATTATAGATAAGTGATATGAATGAAGATATAAAGGAATATCAAAATAAAATCTTCTTATGGAAATTGAATATGAACATTGTTGAAAAAAATAGGAACGAATGGTATTTGAATATTATGAAAGGCCGTTATTTCATTTTTCCTTGGAAACATTTAGAGACGGAGAAAACAAATGCTATTAAAATGAGATTTAGTTGGTGTAAGAAAATATATGAATGTAAAGATTTTTTCTGGAACTTATCAATAGGTAAGTTACCTGTTAAAGATAACATGCCATATAAAAGAAAGCAAGAAAGAATGTGTGTTCATTGTGGGGAACTTGAAACAACAGAACATGTGTTTTTGAAATGTTCTGGAATAAGAAGTTATGGGAAGAATGTGTAAAAACAAAATGCTG
The DNA here is from genome assembly GCF_019279795.1 of Protopterus annectens. Classification (NCBI taxonomy): domain Eukaryota; kingdom Metazoa; phylum Chordata; order Ceratodontiformes; family Protopteridae; genus Protopterus; species Protopterus annectens. Next base: position 431,845,921 of record NC_056739.1, read on the forward strand.
AAATGTTTTGAAAAGGTTCAGTACTTCAACACAGACATGTTTGAATATGTATATTTTATGGTAAAAAAAACAAAACAAAAAGAAGTAGAAATAAATTGATAAATTTTTTTTATTCTATGGACATTATGGAATGATAGACTTGGTGAAGTAAAGTTTAAGGGGAAGTGGATATTATTAGAAATCTTAAAGAAAATACATTTTTGCCTTTGGAAAAAAGGGTGGGGATGTGTTAAGTAATATCAAATTGTTCTGTACTGTACAACGGTATACATAATTGTAAATAATATCTAGTATGTGAATGATGTATATAAGTGGTGATTTTCAATAAAGAACTCCTACTCTTTTCATTGTGAGAGGGGTACATATTTGTAGTTGTACTTCCTGCTTATGTTTGAGTTGCAGAGGCTGCTCAGAGTAGCATGGAATAGCAATTGAGTCCTAAGAGTTGTTTGGTGGTAATTTGGAGCAGAAAAAGGTGGCTGAACCTCCAAATCAGCCTTAAAATGTGTTGAGAGATAAGAGGAGAGATGAAAAGGTAATCAAACCTTCTATATTTGTGTCTGAGGTCATAGAATAAAGAGAGAAGGCATATATGCCTTCTAATAGAGCTCCAGTTGATGGAGATGATGGTAGAAAGACAGCCAAGTCTTCTATGGATATTTTTGAAACAGCAGAAGGGTGCATAGTTGCAGAAAAGGCATGTGATCCTTTTCCAGATTCAGAAGATATTTTCCAGCAGCAGCTATTCCAAGAAGAGAGTCAACATGATGAGGGACATATTATTACAACTCTCCAATTGGGAGAGTTGCAGGATGTTTTATTAGAGAAATTATCTGAGGAACGCAAACCTGAGATTGGCAATGATGTGGTATGGGCAGATATAATGGACACAATTCAAAACAAAGAACTATTTATGATACAAAAAAAAAACAAGATATTAAGACAAAAGCTTATGCTGATGTGATTAAGAAAAAAGCAAAAAAAAATAACATCAGAAAAAGAAACTGTTAAGAAGTGAAGAAGAAATTATACTGTTAGGATTTTATCCAAGGATGAAAGAGAAATAGAAAGATATGAGGTATGCGACAATATTATTTCACCTTTAGGAGCTTTTCTAGTAGAGACAAAAGCTTTCATTCATATAAGCAAAGAAACTTTTTGAGATATAATTTTTGAAAATGATCAGGTAATGGAAAACTTTTTGAGTCAATATGAAAATAAGAAAGACTGCTCTGTGGAATGCTTATGTAGTTAAAGTTCTTTTCAGAGAAACTAAGAAGAAAATTCATATTCAGTTTAGAACAGAAATTGAAAAAGAGACTTTGAAAAGACATTTAAATAGCATATTTAAAATGTATCGGACATTTCTCAAGTTTTCAACAATAGAGGATTATGGACTGGGGCTTGGGATTGTAATGTTGTACTAAAAATGGAAATCATTCATATTCCTAGTATTAAAACTACTGATGGTTAGAAAGGTGTTGTCAAATATTGTGTCAATCCAAAACCTGCTTCTACTATGGTAAATCACATCATTTGATTGTTGACTGTACAAAAAGGAAATATTTTGTATGTGGTGTGATAGATCATGATACAAAAAAATGTGAGTTAAAATGTCATAAATGCAATAAGGTAGGTCATATGTGGATTGTTTATAAAGAACAAAAAATGTGAGTTAAAATGTCATAAATGCAATAAGGTAGGTCATATGTGGATTGTTTATAAAGAACAAACAGTAGGAATACATGAAGCTACTGTGTTTGAACACATTCAACGTGTTATGGAAGTATTAACTGAAGAAGAACAGTGACAAAATCATGTAGGAAAAAAAGAGAAGAAACAGTTGAAAAATGATGATAAACTTATGAAATAAAAAACAGAAACTGAATGTAGAAGAAGATACTGACAGTTAACCACCATGAAAAACTTCTTCAAAGCTAACTTTGAGCTTCTAAAAAAGAGTTGGCTAACTTCACAGCACCCATGCAAACAAAGAATAGTTGCATGACCGCCAAATCATACACCAATGCACTGTACGAGCATGTACACAAATGCATGGATCTCACCATACCCAATAGAACCAAGACACTCTCCTCCCAAAAAGGAAGCCAATCTGATGGTCCCCTATCATAAACAATTTTATTTATTTTTATTTTACATTTGTTAACCGGGCTAGTCTAGCTGGATATATGTCCATTTTCAGTAGAGTCCCGGGGAGAAAAGCACCACACATACTAAATTACAAAGAGACAATTTACAGAAAAAAAAAAATTAAGTACAAAAAGAATATACATTTAGTAACATGAAAAATACCTAAGGAACATACTAAAATATAGACTCTATAATAGAAGGAAGAAACTGATGCAGAATAAGGTGAAATCCCAAGACTGGAAAAACTCCCTTATCAGCCTCAACAAAAAGTTGAGATCCCTCATCAAATCCTCTAAAGCTAGCTATGAAAACAGAATTGCAGCAGATAGTAAAGACAACCACAAGGCCTCCTATATTTATGTAAAGAATCTCCATGGCAATACCCATATTTTCTCTGAGCTACTGCACAATGGTAGCTCCTATACCGAGCCAACAGATATTGCCAATATACTGGCCAACAGATTCAGTGACAGCTTTACCCCTCTACCCCCCCCCCCAAAGGATCAATCACAATACCAGTAGATTGCCAGGCACCCAACATTACTACTGCACAGGTTAAAACAGCACTGTACAAGGTCAAGAATACAGCTTCTGTGGGACCTGACAATACCCTGGGTGTGTTCTACATAAACTACAGAGTAAACTGGTATCTCTCCTGTGTGTCCTGTTAAATCACAGCCTCACCTCAGGCTTTGTCCGTACCAAATGGTACACTACTACAGTCATCCCTCTCCACAAAGGAGGAGTGACTACAGATCCTGGGATCTATTGACCCATTAGCCTAATGAGTCTGATATGCAAAGCTATGGTACACATCATTATGGACCTAATAAACAAGGATATAGGGAATGTTCAAATTCTGGATCCGACATAATTTGGTTTTTTGAAGGGTAGATCATGCCTGCTCAACCTGGTCAACTTCTTTGAGTCAGTCACCAGACCTGTGGATGAAGGCAAGGTGGTTCATACAGCCTACCTTGATCTGGCCAAGGCCTTTGATACCATTCCCCACTCAGGAATCATAGAAAAACACATTAAGCTAAGCGTCAATCCCTATGTCACTTGGTGAGTTGCAAACTGGCTCACAGACAGAACTCACAGTGTGAAAGTAGCTGACTCCAAGTCAGACTGCTGAACAGTCACGAGTGGAGTCCCACAGAGTTTGGACCTGGGTCCTCTCCTGTTTGGTATCTACTTCTTTGAAGTCCAGGCCAACATGAAGGGACTCTGGCTGACAAAATTCACAGACGATTGCAAATTGGGAGCTATTATTACCTCCCCAAGTGATGTTGACATCCTACAGAAAGGCCGCACTGAGACCAATGACTGATGTTAAAACCATGGCCTTAAGCTCAGTGTCAAAAAATATGTCATCATCCTCTTTGGGAAAACCTGATTCCCATGAATTACTACATTGATGGTAGTCCACTGAACACAGAAGGTGTTATAAGAGATCTGGGAATACAGGTTGACAGCAACCTCTCTTTTGACCACCACATTGCCACTGTGATCAGAAAGTCCTTCTGTGTGGCATCTGTCATTACTAAGGGTTTTGTATCCAGGAAGGAAGAGGTCATTGTCTCCCTCTACTCTTCCCTCATTAGGCCAATCATTGAGTGCAATGCCCCATTTGGCATGTACCTCACTAGACATCTGCAACAACTGAAGAGGCCGCAAAATACCTCACAAAGAGGATCCTAGGCCTTAAACACTTGTCCTATAAGGACAGACTCAAAAACCTCCAACTATTCTCTGTCTCATATTGCCTACTTAGAGGCAATCTCTGCTTGACTTACAAAGCCATGTCTGACCCAGCTCTGTTAGAAATGCTACATTTAAAGAAATCCCAATCCCTCTGCAGTCTGCACCACACACTCCAGAGACCTCAACCTCATTACCACATGCTGGAGGGACAGGTTCATAAACCACAGACTGCCCATGCTATGGAACAGATTTCCCATACATGTCAAACAGAGCACCTCACTGGCCCTCTTCAAGAGAAATCTTGAAGAGTGGATGGAAAATAGAAAATTCACCGCAGGGATCACTCCAGTGGCTCTACTCGACAGAGGCACTAGGAACTAAGGTTGGGTGGCACGATGCCAGGGTAATGCTATGCGCTAGGCTTGTAAAGGCTTCAGAGCCATTAGCCTAGTACACACCTATGAACCTATTAATGATGAAGAAGATATTACTTGGAATATAGTAAAAAAAAATCTACAGGTAAAGAGTGCGAGAGAGAGAGAGAGAGAGAAAAACAAATACTGAATTAAACACAAAGGAAAAGAAGAAAGAAAAAGGGTAAAGGTTTATTCTTTTTCCTTAGAACATTTTCTTAAATAGAAATAATAGTAATTGCTAGATATTAGCATTGAATGTTAACAGTTTTAAGAGCATGGTTAGAAGACTAGTTATTATAGACTGGTGTAAAAAATTGGTAGTGATATCATTATACTAGAAGATACAAGCTCTTTATTGAAAGAAAAAAGATTAAAAACAGAATGTCTGTGGGGTAATGAGATATACTGGAATTCAAAACATGATTTATGTTCAGGAATAGCAATACTTATGAAAAAGACAGTTAAGGTATTTGATATTACTATAATTTTAGTAGGAAAGATTATGGTTATTGATGTTAGATGGAGAGATAAAGTCTATAGAATAATTGCATTATATGCATATGTAACTAGTATAGAAAGAGAAGATATGTTTGCCTTAATACTGAATTGCATTGTTGTTAATATGGAAGTTCTTATAACAGACTATGTCAATTGCAACTTGAGAAAGAAAAACAAATGGGAATGATGTAAGAAATTTATAGAAATTATTAGATGTGGAAAGTTAAGAATATGGAAGAGCATTTCATGAACATATAGTAGCAGAATATAGAAAACACAGATGGACATTTTTTTGCTTTTGGAAGGATGTGAAATAAGAAATGAAGATCCACAAGTCATAGGTTTTTCAGACCATAAAGCTGTCTGGATAGAATCCAGAGACAAAGTTAGTAATGTTAAGACAGAAAAAGTCTAAAAATAATTAATGAAATAGAGTGGGTAGGCGAGGGTGAAAAAAGAAAGCTAGAATTATGGGAAGATCACATAAGTATGCGACAGTTCTATGAAAATTGGTCTGAATGGTGGATATCTTTTAGAAAGAACTATAAAAATTTTATCAAGGATGGCAAGTTAAAATGAGAAAATAAGTGAAAAAGAATTATAGTAAGTTAAGTGAAGAACTTCTTAAAATTTAGAAAGGAATGAAATTAATATTTTAAAAAAGAACAAGAGTTATATGCAATGAATCAAGAAAAAAATGTTATATAAACAAAGACATATTTTACAAGGTAAAAATGAAGAGATAGCACCTTATTTAAATAAAATAGTAAAGAAAGATAGTAACCCAGCCACTGGGGATGCACAAGCCAGTGCATTTCTTTGTGCCGGTCCCAAGCCCGGATAAATGGGGAGGGTTGCTTCAGGAAGGGCATCTGGCATAAAATTTTGCCAAATCATACATGCAGACAACAGTACAGAAATACATACCAGATCAGTCAAGGCCCGGGTTAACAATGACCACCACCAGTATTGTTGGCCAACAGGGTGCTGGTGGAAATTGGGCTACTTTTGGCCGAAGGAGGAGAAGAGGGGGAAGGCATGCCCGAAGGCAGGTAAAGGATAGGACTGTGATAGTGAGGGTCAGAACTTTGAATGTTGGCAGTATGACTGGTATAGATTGAGAGCTAGCTGATATGATGGACCAAAGGAAGGTTGGTATATTGTGTGTACAAGAGACCAGATGGAAGGGGAGCAAGGCTAGGTGTATCGGAGGTGGTTTCAAATTGTTTTATCATGGTGTGGATGGGAGGAGAAATGGCGTAGGCATTATCCTGAAGGAACAGTATGCTAAGAGTGTTTTGGAGGTGAAAAGAGTGTCGGATAGAGTGATGTTTATGAAGCTGGAAATTGATGGTGTAATGATGAATGTTAGTGCATATGCTCCACAAGTTGGGTGTGCGATGGATGAGAAAGAAAAATTTTGGAGTGAGTTGAATGAAGTGGTGATGACTGTACCCAAAGGTGAGAGACTGGTGATTGGAACAGATTTCAATGGGCATGTTCGTGAAGGGTACAGAGGGGATGAGGAAGTGATGGGTAGGTATGGTGTTAAGCAAAGGAATACAGAAGGTCAGATGGTAGTGGATTTTGCAAAAAGGATGGACATGGCTGTGATAAATATGTATTTTAACAAGGGGGAGGAGCATAGGGTGACATACAAGAGTGGAGGAAAGATGCACACAGGTGGATTATATCTTATGTAGAAGGGCCAGTCTGAAGGAGATTGGAGACTGTAAAGTGGTGGCAGGGGAAAGTGTAGTTAGGCAGCATAGGATGGTGGTTTGTAGGATGACATTGGTGATCAAGAAGAGGAGGATGAGTGTGAGGGCAGCACCAAGGATCAAATGGTGGAAACTGAAAAAGGGTAATTGTGAGGTGATGTTCAGGGAAGAGTTAAGACAGGCACTGGGTGGTAATGAAGAGTTACTGAATAGCTGGGTAACTACAGCAGAGCTAGTAAGACAGATGGCTAGAAAGGTGCTTGGTGTGATATCTGGAAAGAGGAAGGAGGACAAGGAGACCTGGTGGTGGAATGAAGAAGTACAGGAGAGTATACAGAGAAAGAGGTTGGTGAAGAAGAAGTGGGATTGTCAAAGAGATGAAAAAAGTAGACAAGAGTTTAAGGAGATGAAGTGCATGGCAAAGAGAGAGGTGGCGAAGGCTAAGGATAAGGCGTATGAAGAGTTGTATAAAAGGTTGGACACTAAGGAGGGAGAAAAGGACCTGTACCAATTGGCTAGACAGAGGGACCGAGCTAGTAAAGATGTGCAGCAGGTAAGGTTGATAAAGGATAATGAGGGAAACGTACTCACAAGCAAGGAGAGTGTGTTGAGCAGATGGAAAGAGTACTTTGAGGGGTTGATGAATGAAGAGAATGAGAGGGAGAGAAGGTTGGATGATGTGCAGATAGTGAATCATGAAGTGCAGTGGATTAGCAAGGAGGAAGTAAGGATAGCTATGAAGATGAAGAATGGAGAGGCTGTTGGTCCAGATGACATACTTGTAGAAGCATGGAGGTGTTTAGGTGAAATGGCGATGGAGTTTTTAACTAGATTGTTTAATGAAATCTTGGAAAGTGAGAGGATGCCTGAGGAATGGAGAAAAAGTGTTTTGGTACCGATTTATAAGAATAGGGGTGATGTGCAGAGTTGTAGTAACTACAGAGGGATTAAACTGATCAGTCACAGCATGAAGTTATGGGAAAGAGTAGTGGAAGCTAGGTTAAGAAGGGAGGTGATGATTAGTGATCAGTAGTGTGGTTTCATGCCAGGAAAGAGCACTACAGAAGCGATATTTGCTCTGAGAGTGTTGATGGATAAGTACAGAGAAGGTCAGAAGGAGTTGCATTGTATCTTTGTGGATTTAGAGAAAACATATGACAGGGTGCCTAGAGAGGAGTTGTGATATTGTATGAGGAGTGTCAGAGAAGTATGTAAGAGTGGTACAGGATATGTATGAGGGTAGTGTAACAGTGGTGAGGTCTGCAGTGGGAGTGACGGATGCGTTTAAGGTGGAGGTGGGATTACATCAAGGATCAGCTCTGAGCCCTTTCTTATTCGCAATGGTGATGGACAGGTTGACGGACGAGATCAGACAGGAGTCCCTGTGGACTATGATGTTTGCAGATGACATTGTGATCTGTAGGGAGAGTAGGGAACATGTGGAGGAGACCCTGGAGAGGTGAACATATGCTCTAGAGAGAAGAGGAATGAAGGTAAGCAGGACTAAGACAGAATATATGTGTGCGAATGAGAGGGAGGATAGAGGAATAGTGAGGATGCAGGGAGCAGAGGTGGCAAAGATGGATGAGTTTAAGTACTTGGGATCAACAGTTCAGAGTAATGGTGAGTGTGGAAGAGAGGTGAAGAAGAGAGTACAGGTAGGATGGAGTGGGTAGAGAAGAGTGTCAGGAGTGATTTGTGACAGACGAGTACCAGTAAGAGTGAAAGGGAAGGTCTACAAGAGGGTAGTGAGACCAGCTATGTTATATGGGTTGGAGACAGTGGCATTGACAAAAAGGCAAGAGTCAGAGCTTGACGTGGCAGAGTTGAAGATGTTAATATTTGCACTGGGTGTGACGAGGATGGACAGGATTAGGAATAAGTATATTAGAGGGTCAGCCCAGGTTGGAAGGTCTGGAGACAAAGCCAGAGAGGCAAGATTACGTTGGTTTGGACATGTGCTGAGGAGGGATGTAGAGTATATTGAGGAAAAGATGCTAAGGATGAAGCTGCCAGGTAACAGGAAAAGAGGAAGGCCTAAGATAAGGTTTATGGATGTGGTGAGAGAGGACATGCGGGTGGTTGGTGTGACAGAGCAAGATGCAGAGGATAGGAAGAAATGGAAACAGTTAATCTGCTGTGGCAACCCCTAACGGGAGCAGCCAAAAGAAGAAGAAGAAGTAAAGAAAGATAGTATAATGAGAGAATTAATAGATAAAAAGGGATAGTACAGAAAGACAAAAGAGATATAATATGTATTGTTGTAGACTATATAAAATATTTATTTAAAGATATTATTAAAAAAACAAAGAATATCATAGAAAGTAAGAGCTTTCTCTGAGCAAGAAAATATAGCTTTGGAAAAAGTATAACATTAGAAAAACTGGATATAGTATCAAGACAGGTAAATATACATACAGCAGCAGGTCTGGATGGCTTAGAATATCAAATGTATAAGAACATTACAGTAAGTCAACATATCTGTTTCACAGAAGCATTAAACAAGCTTTTTAATAAATGATTTATATATAAGGAATTATGTAGTGGAATTTTTAAATTCCTATGGAAAAATGTGAGAGAAAATATATAAGAAATTGAAGACCTATTGTTTTGAATAATGTTGCTTTTGGCTTTTCCCAGTTAGGGGTCGCCACAGCGGAACTCCGGTCCGCTAATGATTGGCAGTTGATTTTTACATGCCGAGTTGCCGGCCCTGATGCACAACCTTCAACGAAGGTACGCCCATTCACGCATGTCTCCACACAGAAGATGCTCTAGCTGAGAATCGAATGCAACAACGTCTTGCTGTGAGCCGACAATGCTACCGCAGCACCACCACCGCGGATAATACTGATTATAAAATCTTTATGAAAATATGCAGAAAAAAATGGAATCAAAACTTAAGAATATTCTATTAGATTCAATATATAGTATTAATGGAAAAGGATGTCAATAAGAATTATTGATTTCTAGAGAAATTGTAGATGACATACTCAATAGACAAGAAAAAGACTTTAATTACTGTAGGAGATCTAAGCAAAGCTTTTGACACTATTCACCATAATATGCTATGAGATATATTCAAATCTTATAAGGTAAGTATGAAAATAAGAAAAGTGTATGTTGCAGGATACACACTGAACAAAATTAAAGTTTTGGTTAATGGATGGATGAGTGACAAAATAAGGATTAAAAGAGGAATAAGGAAAGGATGCCCTTTTAGTAACATTATATTTTCACTAGTTATGAATGCAATAATTAGTTATATTTGTTCAGTATATTGTAATGTTAGATATAGAATAAAGGAAGGTATTGATATACTTATAATGTTATCAAATACAGATGACATCATTCGAGTTATGAAGTATTTGAATGGAACTGAAGAAGTTATAAGCAAGTTGAATTTGTGTTTGGATAAAACTGGTATGTGTTTGAACACAGAAAAATAAAGGTTTAGGGCATGAAGGCAGAATTAAAGATTTTGAATTCAGCTCTTGAGAAATAAAGTTATATTTGGAAAACAAGATATATTAGTGCAATGAGAATTTGTTATGAAAAAAATCAAAATATGTGTTCTTTTTGGAGGTCTTTTAAACTTTCTTTAAAGAAAAATGTTTATTTGCTTAACTCTGTAGTATTAGGAAATATTTCATGTATAGCTAGTATGTTTAGTACGCCATTGTCAATTGAAAGATACATTATTAGTACTATCTTCTCCTTTATATGGGGATCTCACCTTAATCCTGCAAAGAGAGGTGTGCTATATTTAGCAAAAGAGGATTGTGGTTTAAGGCTTGTAAATCCAGCAGTATTTACAGTTTTGTTACATCTATGTAAAATACTTCAATAGTTAAAGGAAACCATTGGAAAATAATTAAAAAAAATGGAATATGATGAAAAGTTGTAAACGAGTATATGAATGAAGAAATAAAAGCATATCAGGAGAAAATTGTAATGTGGAAAATAAGTATAAAAGATTTAGAAGATAAAAGAAAAAAGATATAAAAAGTAATAGCAAAATATTTTTATGTATACCCATGGAAACATTGGAGGAAGTGAAAATCAGAACCATAAAAACAAGAAATGACAAATTTAAAAAAAAGAGTAGAATGACATGATTTTTCTGCAGAGTGGTGATAAGGAAATGATCAGTCAAAGCACACATGCCATATAAAAAAGGCAAAGAATATGTAATTATTGTCATAAAGAAGAAACTACTGAATATTTTTGAACTGTAAAAGAATTGATACATTACTAAGTTACATGAGAATTATTATTTAGATGGATTAACGGATACAAAAATATTAATATGGATATACCTGAATATGGTTTTCATAAAGATAAAGGGCTGGATTCACGAACAGCCAAATTCCGTGCAGGAACAGTATAGCCGCTCCTGCACGCAATATGGCCACCGTGCGATCCAGGATAGGGCCGTTTTTGTGTGCACCAGCGGCCGTATACTGTTCCTGCACAGAATTCCATTCAGTATGCAAATCACCTCATTTGCTGGTGAAAAACATGCAAATGAGGTGATTTTGCAATCCAGCAAGCTGAACGGATTCCGTATAGGAACACTGTCAGTGCAAAAATGTATTCAGCTAGGAGCCCAATACATTTTTGTATCTGACAAAATGGAGGCATGACAGCTCGTGAAAAGCATGTATTATGTTGAACAGACAAGCCAATGGCCAAATATAAGGCCATTGGCATTAAAAGCAACTTAATTTTTTTAAAAATAAAACTTTTTTTTTTTGCCCGATCGCGGCTGTTTAAGCTAAGGGCAGTGGCGCACAAACAAAAAAAAAAAAAAAAGGGAAAAACTGCCTTTTAACAGAAATCTGCATTTTGCCATTATAGTCAATGGCAGGCAGAATGTAAACAAGACAAGGGAGTACTAGTTGCCAAGGGGAAAGGGTGTGCTTGGGAATTGTAACTATGGACCTGCACACTGGAGTTTGCAAATGAAGGGATCTATATTGAATCACAGATTTCTACCTAGTGGCAGCCTGCACCTAACCATGCAGGTGCAGGAATAGGGAACCATGTAGGCAGGACAATAGGATAACTTCAGTAGATGGCATATCATGCTTGGTGTAAACTTATTGGAGCCCTGCGGGCCGCGTTTGCTCTTAGCTAAGCAGAGCTAAGGAAGGGGGTATGTCTCACATTGTTGAGCACTGTTTTCCCTAATTAAACAGGTGTGCATGCCATGCACTGGGTTTTAAGCAAAAAAAAAAAAAAGAAAAAGTAAAACAGGAAATAGCAGCTCAGTTCACACGTGAGCATTGGGTATGTGCGCTGCACCTCAGGGCTTAAACGGGAAGGCAATGGGAAGGGAAAACAGCAGTAGGAAGGCAATCAAGAACTAACATAGCTGGCAGGTGAAATGTATCAGAATCAGCCAATTACACAGGCAGCAGCCCAGCACACTACTATAAACTATACAAACCCCTTTCATTGTGTTTTTCCCACAAACTCTACACCACCAGTGTACACAGATGGGGAAATTTTACCTGACAAACTAACAAAATGATAGGGGCTGCTGTCGTTCTCATACATCAAAATGTGCAAGAGGCTGAGGGTGGTGAAGATGTGAATGCTGATGACCATCACACAGTGAGGAGGAGGAGAAGAGTGTACAGACCCAGGGTAACCTACCAGGGCCTACATGAGCTGGAGATAGTGGAGCACTATAGGGTGGGCAGGGACATTCTACAGCAAATTGTTGAGCTGTGCCAGTCCCACCTCACACACGGACCCAACAGAGGGGAACCCATCCCAGTGGATACCAAGGTATGTGTAAGCTTAAGAATACTAGCCACAGGTACCTTCCAAAGGACAACTGGGGAATAGCATGAGGATCTCACAGGCAATAGCATCAAGGGTACTCCACTAGTTCCTGGATACCTTGTCAGCACATGCCAATGAGCACATATATTTCCCCATCACCCGTGAGGCGTTGACCAGCAGTATGCATCTCTTCCACCAAATAGCAGAATACCCTGAGGTAATGGGTCCTATAGACTGCATGCACATACACAATACATATCAAAGCACCACCCGGTAAGTGGGGTAGGGTCTAGATAAACCACAAGGGCTTCCTCTTCATCAACTGCCAGGTCATGTGCAAAGTCCAGGACATTGTCTTGAATGTGTGTGCTGGCAGCCCTGGAAGGTATCATGACTCCCACATCTGGCATATGACACAGCTGCACCAGTCATTTTCCAGTGGGGACATCCCATATGGCCAACTAGTGGGGGATGCTGGCTACGCACTGGAGCCATGGCTGATGACACCCCTCAGAAATGCACACACACCTGAACAAGAAATCCACAATGAGGCGCACGCACAAACCAGAATCATAATAGAGTTGTGTTTGGAATGCTAAAGTCATGGTTCCACTGCCTGGACATATCCGGTGGAGCCTTGCAGTACTCTCCAGCTACATGTACACAATTGTTCATAGTATGTACCATGCTACACAATATGATCCTGTGGAAACAGCTGCAGCAGGAACAGCACGGACAAGGCCACAAAGCCCCCCACTATTGCCAAGGCCATCACAGGCACAGAGGGACTCGGAGGAGGAACCACCTAAGCCTGCCCATGTAGGCAGAAGGAGGCGTGCCCAGTATGCTCAGGCCTTGGCAAAGAGGCAATGCGTAGCACATACACTGACACAGTAGGGAACTAGGGAATGACACCTCTCTCTGACTCGCACATATAGTAAAAGTGATGCCAAACATGACACTATCTGTGCTTTACCATGTATAGGGAGTGTACTATGTGCATGCGACATAATCAGCCCTCCAGCGCCATCCTCAATACTGGTCCAGTCACAAGGTAAGTCACTCTTCTTATCAATTACTGAATGGAATAGTATGTTCTGATAGTTGTATCTATGGTATGGATGTGAGGATGCAAGGAAATCAGGTGGCTGAATGGGATGGCAGCAGATACTGGACACCTATATGGGCAGCATGAAATCCATAACAAAAACTGGTGTCAACACACTAGGCAGTTCTAGACAAGGTGACAAATCCCACTGCAGTACATGTGGTGGCCCAAATGTGTGTCCATAGGACACACACATGCATGTCAGTGAGGCTGACATACCCACCACCAGTCTCAGCCAGCAGAACAGGTGTAGATGACCATAAAGAAATGCTGGGCTAAGGCCTCTCATTGATGGCAATGGTGAACAACCCCCCTCCAAACCTACGCAGACAGACTGCAACAGGTCTGGCAGTTGTATGTTAGTTCTGAAGGGTAAGAAGTCTGAAACTGAAATGTAGGTCAATAAAACCTAAGATTTGTACCCCATTGATATGCCTCCACTCTGCATGATAGGTCAGAATACAAAATTATGTGGAAGCCAACAGAGTACCTGACATACCAGTACAGTCATAGCACAGTTTAAAGTTGTCAGGTGCCCCCCCACAATCCTATGTAGAAATGCGGTAACATGTAAGTGTGAGGAGTAGTATCAGTGGAGCACAGATTACCCGAGCTGGCCAATCTACAAGATAGATTGTTGCATGTGTACAATATGCAGGGGTCTGTGTGTTAGGCTGTTGTGTGTTCAGTATTATCTGGAAGTGATCAGCATGTAGGCATGGAGGGTTGTGTCTTGGTGGCCTATGGGCAGTACTGTGGTTGAAAGGGCCATGTTCTGACAACTGCAGTGCCAAACACAATGCTTCTCAGCAATACCCATGTCAGCAGTCATCCATACTCACTGTCCGGATGTCAATATCTGTCACCGTCTTAAAGATGGACATGCCATGAATGTTGGCCCATATATACACACAATACACAGGTGGAAGTACCCTAGACAGAGTGCATAAATTTAACTGTCAGCTGCACATAACATTGGAATTAACAGGTTAGCAGCACATTAGTTGTCTGTGTAGTATGGAATACTGATGTAGTCTGGCTAATCACTGGCTGACCACAAAAGGCACAGTTATGAAGTAATGAGAGACTGCCTATGTCCCTGCACAAGGCAGCATAAGGGGAATGTCCCAGGTATATCTGTGAGTCAGCTGCAAGTAGCTTCCATATCACACATGCACTCAGCTTACCCCACCATCAGCCACAGGTTTATCACAGGTCATATCCTTGCTGTTGGGAATGAGTACAGTATGGCCCCACTTCTGTATGGGAATACCCACAGAATGCAGCATGCTGAAGAGCTGTCCTATGCAGGCGTGTCCTTAGCTGTAAGCAGCACCCTGCCTGCATCCATACCAATGGATCAATATGGACAGGAACTATTGCCATTAACACCTTGCACATTTACCCTGTCACCCCAGGGGAATCCACTAGCTTACAGCCTGGGAATGTAGGAGTGACAGAATGCAGTGGCCTGTTACAGATGGCCTGCATCACTACCAAATGGCCTACAGTCCTCTATCAAAGGCTTGTGCCTCACCCGTAGTGCCAATGTATGGTATCTCATGAGATCACAACTAACAACCTAACACAGTCAACAGAACACAAATGCAAGGCCATGTTGACAAATCCCAGTAGCATGCCCCCCATGTCCCACTGCATGAACTGTGGACCAATCCATAAATACCAAACTCCAAAAACAAATGGTTCTGCCACCAATTCCACTTAAAAACACTTAAAACTTGAAAACTTTAATAAATATACGATGATAAGATAAAATAAAATAAACACACTGGCTCATAAACTGGATAAGCACTTTCGGTATAATACCTTTTTCAAATCCTAAATGTTTGCCAGTGACAAACATGTAGGATTTGAAAAAGGTATTATACCAAAAGCGCTTATCCAGTTTATGAGCCAGTGTGTTTATTTTATTTTATCTTATCATCGTATATTTATTAAAGTTTTCAAGTTTTAAGTGTTTTTAAGTGGAATTGGTGGCAGAACCATTTGTTTTTGGAGTTTTATATTTTGATGTGCTCTGCCTTTGGTGACGCTACTTCTTCTTTTGCCAATCCATAAATACCTCTGAGATGAAGGGTCAATTATAGGGATACTTCTCAGATATCGCTCACATAATGTTAGGAAGAGGATAGAATAACAGAGTGGGGGGGGGTGTAGATGCTTGGACGTCATGGAGTGTGTGAAGTCTGAAACTCTGACGTGTGCCCATACTTCCCCTGCCTGCAAGCCCAGTAATGGGTGGCTACAAACCTGCTTGTAAACCACAATGTGAAGGGGAACTGATGAGATATATGAGCTCTGTCTCTGGGTAACCTGGGTGAATCTGTACAGCTGAGAGGTATCGCCACAGCAGGATATGGCCATTCTGTTAAGTCAATATATGCACAAGAAGTGGATCCTCAGACACCATAGTACCAAGGTGCTGGACCATTTACACAGACCCATCAGCAAGTCTCTGTAGCTACTCCTCCAGAATGGCAGGAGTGTGCAAAAATGTGTAGGCTGTGGACCACAATACTGGACTCAGCTTCATTCATCATGTATTTCCCAGTAAATAACTGTGAGCAAATAATTATATCTGTCAGCAGTTGATGACATAATACATCACAGTGTAAAACAGTACATATGTCTGAATATCGCTGCTAACACCAACCATGTAACACAAGCAGCACAGACAGCAATAGATACTGTATTCCCCTATCTGTCGCCCATTGTGACTCCATATTGTCAACCTATCTACAGATATCCTGCAGAAACAGGTTGCTATCTGTATGTGTAGAACACAAAACTCTGGACTGGAGTACAACCCTACCTGGAATAGATTCACACACTCAATACATAAGGTCATACTGAGCATGCTCCTACACTTAGAGAAATGAAGCCCATGTCTGACAACACAGTGGACTATGCATACCTGTCATTCACAGATGTCTGTGCACACACACCAAACTGTACACCAATCACGCTTCACGCACACATTGGATAGGAATACTCACACATATCCAAGGTCAACACACTATAATATGTCAAGCATACACACAGAGATGTGGGGAAGAGAGAAGCAGACAGTGACAGAGAGAATTCCATTATGAAGCCTCTCTCACCCACTACACATCCAATTGGCCAATATCACATGATGTGCTGATGTCAATCAATGTACACATTCCTTTTAGTAGCCCTCAGTCCTATAGAGTCTGTGGTGCTTGTGATAACTGCGTAACATGATAGTACAAATCAGTATTCATGTAGCACTTGTATAACCAGTCCTGTCAAATGTAAAGTTGTGTGTGTGTGTGTGTGTGTGTGTGTGTGTGTGTGTGTGTGTGTGTGTGTGTGTGTGTGTGTGTTTCCAGAGAAATGATTTATGGCCCATTCACACACAGTACTTCTCATTGCCTATGTTAGCACTCCTGCTGATGTCAGTCACCTTGAAATAAACCATCGGCCAAGCTGCAGCCCTATAAGCTCTGTGGTGCTCATGATAACTATGTAATACTGTAGTATAGCAAACTAGTTAGGTAGGAGTTCTAATCCTGGTCCTGACAATTGTGATAATGTGAGAGCATGTGTGTCTTTGTTGACACCTGATTTTGTGGTCATTCACACTTCCCACCTTTGGACAGCTCTTCAACATATAAGCTCTGTGGCGCTTGCTATAACTGAGTAATACTGTAATGTAGCAAACTAGTTAGGTAAGAGTTCTAATCCTGGTCCTGGCAACTCTGATAACATGTGTGCTTGTGTGTGAGACTGTGTGTGCCTTTGCTGACACCTGATTTTGTGGTCATTCACACTTCCTACACTTTCCTCTCCCCTCCTTTAGCACTGCAGCTGATGTCACTCACCTTCAAAGATACCTTTGGACAGCTCTTCAATATATAAACCCTGTGGAACTTGCAAAAACTGCATAATACCATAGTGTAGCAAACTAGTTAGGTAGGAGTTCTAATCCTAGTCATGGCAACTGTGATACTATATGTATGTGCATGTGTGTGTGTGTGTGTGTGTGTGTGTGTGTGTGTGTGTGTGTGTGTGGAGATGAATGATTTTGAGGCCATTCACACCATTACACCTGCCATTGGTCTACTTTAGCACACCTGCTGATGTCAGTCACATTGAAATAATCCTTTGGCCAAGTGTCAACCCTGTATCTCCATGGCACTCGTGATAACTGTGTAATGCTGTACCGTACAAACTAGTTAGGTAGGAGTTCCAATCCTGGTCCTGGCAACTGTGATAATGTGTGTGTTCATGTGTGTGAGAGTGTGCGTGTCTTTGTTGACACCTGATTTTGTGGTCATTCACACTTCCTACACTTCCCTCACCCCTCCTTTAGCATTGCAGCTGATGTCACTCACCTTCAAATATACCTTTGGACAGTGCTTCAACATATAAGCTCCATAGCACTTGCGATAATTGTGTAATACTGCAGTGTAGCAAACTAGTTAGGTAGGAGTTCTAATCCTGGTCTTGGCAACTGTGATAATGTGTGTGAGTGTGTGTGTGTCTTTGTTGACACCTGATTTTGTGGTCATTCACACTTCCTACACTTCCCTCTCCACTCCTTTAGCACTGCAGCTGATGTCACTCACCTTCAAAGATACCGTTGAACATCTCTCCACCATATAAGCTCCGTGGTGCCTGCAATAACTGCGTAACACTGTAGTACCAATACATAGCTAGGTAGGAGTTTGAAACACAGTACTGGCAAGTGTGTGTCTGTGTGTGTGTGCGTGTGTGCGTGTGTGCGTGTGTGTGTGTGTGTGTGTGTGTGTGTGTGTGTGTGTGTGTGTGTGTGTGATTGTGTATAACAGGATCCATTGCAGGGTGGGTTTTGCTACATTTTCATATTGAGGATCCATATGTCCCAATGTCACCTTACAAGGCCAACAGTTGTCAAACACCATAGAGGTTCTTCTAGACAATCCACAGCCATAAATGCA